>NW_025946859.1:21227-160253 GCF_000764305.2 Hyalella azteca | reverse complement strand
CACTTCACACTCACACTCAACCTTACAACCCACCCAGACTTATGAAACAAACAGTTTTCACAAACAGAAACTATACCACTAACATACTCATAGAACCAGACCAAGCCACAACAGAAACACTAAATAGATGCAAGAAACAAATACACACTACAATCACAACTAACTACATAGACAATCTACCAAACAATGCTGTACTCTTGGCACCAGCACCAGCCATAGACTCTTCAGAGACCCAATTACCCAGGCACACACGCCGAGCACTAGCACAACTCCGTACAAACAAGTCCCCCCTACTACACCAATACCTACACAAGATAGATCCAGCCACACATCCGTCCCCTCTTTGTCCACTCTGTCTCAGACATGATCACAACACCTGCCACCTGTTTGGCTGTTCGGAACTGGTCACGCCCTTGTCGCCCCTGGTTTTGTGGGACTCTCCCATCGAGGCGGCGGGGCTGTTGGCGCGCTGGGGAGAGAGGTTGGGCTGGCCACAGGAATGGGTGTAGGCCCCGTCCCGCACTTGTCGCGGGACGGGGAGGGCGAACAACAACAACAACAAAGCCCAAGTAACACCATTGTTCAAAAAAGGTGACATGAGTAGATCTGTTAACTATCGCCCTGTCAGTCTTACAAGTGTTGTTTGTAAGCTAATGGAATCTGTTGTGAGGGATCGATAATTTGACAGTTAATAATCTCCTATCAGATTATCAACATTGCTTCATTGCCGGTAGATCCTGCACCACTAACCTCTTGTCTACTCTGAATGAAAGGACTCGCCTGCAGGACGAGAGAGAGCCCGTTAATGCAGAGACTGCCAAAGACAGTCTAGCCTCCGCAGATAATTTAAAGCGCATTTCTACTACGCGCACATTCTTTTCTTTGCCATATATTATTACTTACACAAGAAATTCCAAAATTTTATAATACCATCCTGACACTCACCTAGGGACACGGAATAGACAGAAGTCACTCAGCGCTAACTCGTATATTTTTGAGCTACGCTGCTGTATCTGCACTATTGTTTCAGTTCTTTCTACTAAACGCATTGTTCCCATCAATAAGACAACACACAAGAAATTAAACATATCATTTGTCGCCCTCGGAAAATAGTAAATGTCGAGGCTTTGCACGAAACATAGCATTTTGAACTTTGCACCGCATGAGGAAAATTCGTTGTACTCGCATTCATTACATTTGTTGTTGATTTCTCCACAACTTAGATCTCCCAGGTGAGTTTGATTAACTTGGATAATATAGCTTATCTATAACAATTCCAATCATGAATATTAGTTGAAGTAACTGAAATCGATCAACTCAATGAATAATTTCTTCGGATAAATTTTTATAGAATAAATGATTGAGTAAACGAATTGTTTAATAATTTTTAGTTCAATATTTTTCACATTCAAAACATTGCTTCTTTCTCGGGAATTCGACCTCAGACGTTCTGCTTTCGCAATTTATTAAATTGAAAGGATATATTGCAAGCTTGAATAATTTGAGTCATGGCAGCAGAACTCAACTTTATTTTAATGTCTAATAAAACATTACATAATAAAGAACAGAAGTAGGCCAACATGCCTAACCAAAGCTGTCACAAATATATGATGCTGACGGTATTTTGTCGGCCATGTTGTTTCTCATTATCCTGCAAAGACGAGTCTGGGGAGATAGAAGATAACAGTGGCCGATAACAGCGCAGCTCAGAAATCTGATGTGAATTTACCGTTATTTGGCTGAATTAATGGCAATTCCACGTTGCTTCACGTCATCTGTTAGATTAGGAAGCTAAAAAGACACCATCATCCGATAGAACCGGTCACGCAAACGATGCCAAAACATGATAGTTATAAATAAAACAAAATAATCTATTCGTCCATGAGGACGGCAGAGGCATGGTTGACATGAACTATGTACATTGTTTACATAGTTCTACCCTGAACGTTTTCTATACCTAGCGAGAAATTCTAGTTTGAAGGGGTTCTATAATATTTTGGTACCTCTGTTTAATCGTGCCTCATCAACTACTGACTTGTTTGAACTGGAGACTGACTTGTTTGAACTGGTTACATTAGATTTTTAATTAAAATATTTCAACTTAACCAATTTAATATTCTGAGTCACTTAAGAAATTGTATATTGTATGGATGATAAAGTACTTAGGTCAAAAAATCATTTTAACGCCCAATCATGATTAATGAACAGACATAATTACTGATACTTGTCGGAACATAATTACTGATGTTTGTTATGCAGAATATTGTGGCAAGGATTGCTTCTCAGTGTTAAGAATAATTTGTGAGTCCTGCGTCAAGTGACACAATTGTTTCCGTTTTATTGAGAACCTCTCGAAAATAACCAAGTTAGGGATCCATTTTGCGTAATGTTCAGTAATTATTAACTTTCTCGTTATGTAACTTATAAGTTATCAATAATATAGTGTAATTTTTCGGAGACCATTCAAAATTATTTATTCTGTCAATTGATTCATGCATTGTCTCCAACTTTACGCAAGAGTGCAAAATTTCAGATCGATTGTACAAGTAGAAGTGTGTTAAATATCGATTATAAGATTTGTGGCAGACAAACAAACAAACAACAAGAAGTGAAGTTAAAGAGAAGTGATGTAATAATTAAATTAATATTAAACCCTCATAATATTAGGTTTTAACTTTTTTCGTGTATCTTTCGATATTTTGTTCTGATTTTACTTACGTTCTATGTATTATTGAACTGATCATGGCGCTGGTCTCCGAGACGATCTCTCATTGAAGATATTGTGGATTTTTTTGTCATTTTCTTCGCTTTTAAATTCTTGGTAAAGAAAGAATAAAAAAACGAAATTTGTCATCTCTTTGATTAAGCTGACAATCTATTAATTGTGTTCAGTGAGGTACCTTTCGTCATTCAATAAATAATTAGAAAATAGCCTAATTATTTATTAATTTCAAAAGCCTCCAGTCAAGAATTTATTTTGCAAAGCATTCTTCTTACATAACATAACATAACATAACATAACATAACATAACATAACATAACATAACATAACATAACATAACATAACATAACATAACATAGTGATGTCGGCGCTGAAGAGTAGGCCGAATGTGGCCTGTCGCCGATTCTTTTCCTTTTCGTGACTTGTTCACTGAAGATTTAAAATCGTGTCCTTTGACCTCATATTTTCCAGACTGATAATAGTTTAAATAGCTACTAGACTTCCACTAGGTTCGATATGGTGCTAGGCATTTCAAGTCTGAACATGTATATTTCCATGGCTTCATCTAGTCTGTTCTTGAACGCGTTCTTAATTGGAGCGCAAACGATGTGATCGGGGAGGCTGTTCCACATGTCGGTGATTCGAAGCGAGTAGAAATGTCCTGAATATAGATTTTTTATGGACATAACCTACATTATTTTTAACAATGGCGCACGACTGCACAAATGGCTTGATGACATTATGAAGTTCTCATTATGAATGTGAACGAACTTTGAATTATGAACTGAAAATTAAAATATCGGAAGTAAAGGAAGTCAACATCAGATTTCGTTGCAAGAATTCAACATGAGAAGTTACAATGGAAGATCACGGCCAAATTTTTGTATGTTGATACTGAAATGTGTTTAATTCATAGCAGGACAATTCCGGATGTCACATCTTCGCAAAACTTCGCTAGTTAGCCATAATATTTTTCTACGTCTTCAGTATCCATGGACGGGTGTCGAGTCGCAATTGCTGCAGTAGCGAAATTAATGTCAAAGCATTGTTATGAGTTCTTCCTCCAGGTAAGCAAAGTAAAAACTTGAGATGTTAAAACTCATTAAACAGTAGAGCAAATAGCATAATAAGTGCGACTAAAAAATGGTGGAATACAGGAATTAATAACAGGTCACGCAATGGTAAATTTCTAGAGGATTATTTAATGGTCCATTTCTAAAGGATTAATTATTGATGCTATATTTCTAAAGGGTTAATTAATGGTCCATATTTAAAGGATTAATTAATGGCATGTTTTAAAGGATAAATTAATGGTACATTTCTGCAGAATTAATTAATGGTCTATTTCTAAAGGATTAAATTATGGTATATTTCTAATGGATTAATTAATGGTACATTTCTAAAGAATTATTCAATGGTCCATTTCTAACGGATTAATTAATGGCACATTTCTAAAGGATTAATTAACGGTCCAATTATAAAGGATTAATTAATGCTATATTTCTAAAGGACTGGCGACTTAAGCAGACAAATGATATGGAATTAAATAAAGAACAAACTCTGAAAAACCAAAATTTGTCAATGGAACACGTCATCTCTTCGATTAAACTGTTATTAATTGTGTCTAATGCTGCTTCTTTCGAAACTCAATAAATAATTAGAAAATACCATAATTATTATCATTATTAATAATCTGTTATAACCAAATTAAAAACTTACAAAAATATGTTGCCAAAAATGCAAAAAAGACCGAAACCCTTCTTTTTGTACGCTAGTTCGATAGTTCGAAGTGTAAGGCAAACGACGGTATTTCTGATTTGAAAGTAGACCAACGAAAGATTTCCTCTGATGAGGGCAAGGCTAACGTTCTTAATCAGTTCTTCAGCAGTGTGTTCACAGATGAGGACTTGAACAGTATTCCAGATATTGAGGAGCGCCCAGTCGGCTCGAAGTTAACAGGTTTTGAAATACACGAAGAAGAGGTTCTCAAGCGCCTGGTAGCTCTAAATCCCAACAAGTCATGTAGACCAGACGGCTTGCATCCCAGATTGCTCAAAGAATTAGCAACCGTTCTGGCCGGCCCTTTGACAGTATTATTTCAAAAGACCTTTGGAAAGAATGTCTTTTGCCGACATTGGAAACAAGCTCAAGTAACACCATTGTACAAAAAATATAACTCAGTACTCACTGCAGTGAGTGAACGAGAGCGCATTTTCTCGTCGACGAAAACGTGAAGTCACAGACGGACGGACGGACAGACGGACGGACATGGCGCGCACAATAGCGCCTTTTTTTCCATAAATGAGAAAATGCGTTAAAAAGGTGACACGAGTAGCCATGTTAACTATGGCCCTGTCAGTCTTACAAGTGTTGTTTGTAAGGTAATGGAATCTGTTGTGTGGGATCGATCATTTGACTGATAATAATGTCCTATCAGACTGTCAACTTGGCTTTATTGCCGGAAGATCCTGCACCACTAACCTCTTGTCAGAGCTGGGCAGCGCTACTTTGAAATGTAGTGGCGCTACCGCAACCGCTACATGCTCTAAATGTAGCGGGCGCTACCACTACCGCTACGCCCACTAGATTGTAGCGAGCACTGCCGCTACCGCTACAGTAAAATGTAGCGCCGCTACATTAGCCGCTACAATGGCCAAAGTTATTGGAAATCTCTAAATATGTATTGTTCTGCTATTGGGATTTACTCATAAACATTTAATGATAATAAAACATTTTCAAAACATATCAATGCAACTTTATTGCAATTAACCTATCCGAACAAGTACGGGTTAGATACAGTAAATAAAAGTTAATTATTTTTATAATATACCTTCCCTACATGGATGTCTACTTTAATCTACCAATCTCAAAAATTATCCACTTATACATATAAAAAATCAGTCTTTTATTTGTATATATATGTGGATTATTTTTGAGATTGGTAGATTAAAGTAGACATCCATGTAGGGAAGGTGAAACATAAAAACAACTGTGTAAAAATAACTGTAAGCAAACTTAAACATGAAAAAATACCTGTAAGTGGTAACTAGTAAAAACTTAACAAGTAGCAACTAACATGTTGACACTAGTAACAGGCTGAGGTTGGCAACATTACAACGAAATCTTTCGTACAGTTTTATTCTGTAATTTATATTATGTATGTATCATGCTGGTTTTTAAATAATATTCAATACTATTAAGTAAAATCTAAAGGCTTTATCTATAAATGTCTCGGTAGCGCTGTAGCGGCAAAACCCCGTATCGCTACTTGAATATGTAACGGGCGCTACTGCTACAACTACAATGCCTTATATGTAGCGCCGCTACCGCTACCGGTACTGAAAATGTAGCGGCCGCAACATGTAGCGCGCTACAGCCCACCTCTGATGAGAGATTAGTAGAAAAATTCAAAGAAAGCCAACGGAGAAACAGTTGTAAAAAATAAATAATTTGAGGAGTGTTGGGAAAGAATTGGGAAAAATTAATAAATCTATTCACGTAGGAGCTGGAGAAGATGAGATCTACAAGCCTTCTCTCTGATATTTTGATTCCCTTCATTTGTTAAGTGATCAGGGGACACCAAGGCAGTCCAGGAATACTATTGATGAAACTGTATATTCTGCATTTGACGAACTACTAGAACAAGTAAAATGAAATGATTTATTATATAACAATTTTATTAATTCATTTAATTTCATCATTAATGGTTTGAATACATTTATCTTGTCATGGAACAGACCCCTCATTATTGAAGTACTCTTTGAATTTATCTCGTGCTCGATTGCATCATTCAAAATTTGGCCTCGTGTTCCACGCTGTAGGTCGCATATTGTTTCTGGGTTACATAGTTCACCTAATTCAACAGTACATTCTGAAATTCTGGTCCATACTTTCAAAATTCGCTAAGTGAACGTAAGTACTTGCGCTCTACTTCCTTATCTATGATTAAATGAACGTAAGTATTTACGCTCTACTTTCTTGTCTATGATTAAGTGAACGTAAGTATATACGCTCTACTTTCTTGTCTATGATTAACAGATTAAGTGAACGTAAGTACTTACGCTCTATTTTCTTGTCTATGATTAAGTGAAAGTAAGTACTTACGCTCTATTTTCTTGTCTATGATTGGTGAATTTTGCTTGAAAGGCCGTCTATGTTTGGCTGATGAACTTACGATCTCTTAACTTTTTTGAAAGTATGGCCCCTGATCCATACTTTCTGGAGGAGTGTACTTTTGGAGGGACCTTTTGCGCAAGAAGTTGTGTAAAGGACAACACGATAGAACTACAACATCAACGTTGTTCATCTTCATACTGATACTTGTGTGGAAATACGATATCGGGAAGCCAAAATTCCGTACGCGTTTTCAACAACACGCCTCGCACTAGATAGCCGGTAATTGAAAATTCTTCGTTCCCTTGTTAATGTTTCTCATCGATAAGTTTTGAGAAGTTTTCGACGCATTGCAAATGCTTCGTTATCAACAAAAGTATATTCTAAAACTCTGTTTGAACTTTCAATGCACCTGGGTTCTGATGGCAATTTTAGCAGTGTACTTTAAGCAGTTATTCTTTAACTTTTTAACTCGTAAGAGGTAGCGCGTTGCAAATGATGATGGAACAACCGACCTTATGAACTCGGTAGGAAAGAAACTCGAGTCGCTACAGGCAGAAGATGCTATATAAATTTTTCGAAAACATGTAGCTAATAAACTCAGAAAGGTCCCTAGTACATAAAACGCAGTAGCTCACAAACTAATTTCTGCGAAGCGGAGTTGGGTAATCTTACCAGAACTGTTCAATTTATTGACATGGCTTCAATGATGTTGGTTTATGGAGTGGACGTCATTGGCGTCAACAGAATATACCTCAACTATTTTTAATGACAAATACCCTTTCTCCGCAAGTTGGAGGATTCTACTCGCAACATCATTTGGACAATTCTAACATGGACAATTCCAGAGTATTTTTGTCAATAAATTATTTTAACGTCTTTAGCAAGATTAATGAACATACATAATTGCTGATGCAAAATTGGTATTAGACGGCAGAATTTACTGATTTATACGCGTGTGATTTGTGACCAGAGAATT
This sequence comes from Hyalella azteca, assembly GCF_000764305.2. NCBI lineage: Eukaryota > Metazoa > Arthropoda > Malacostraca > Amphipoda > Hyalellidae > Hyalella > Hyalella azteca. The sequence continues at coordinate 152,439 of NW_025946859.1, read as the reverse complement.
CGTTGATTTAAATTATCAGAGAGTCGGACAATTCTTCAGATGACGTTGGAAGATCGAAAGGTATACTTCAGGAAGGAGTTCTTGTTTATTATTATGCTTCAAAGACGGCTGTAGACTTCTTCATCATTTGGACTACATCGGAAATATTAGAGCAACAACCAGGACACCGAACCGCTGTCTCATGAGCTACCATCAACCCGGAAGGCAAGTGAACCACATGGGACATGAGAACCACATCTCACAACCAGACCGTCACTCGCTTTGTGCTGAAGGAACGCACCAGCATCGTGCAGTGGCCTGACATCAACTGACCGACGATGGCTGACCTCTCGCCTCTGCGGAAATTGTACTCCAGCTATCTGTCTCCTGACTACCGGACTTGTCTGAACTCTGAGATAGTTTTCAGAGTGATTTTTCAGATTAAAAATTTTACTGTAGTTTCCTATTTACGTATATTATGTACTTATAATATATCCACCAAAATTTCAATATTCAATGTTCCTTGTAACTTGAAAATGAATGTTTGTTGCATTCGAAACGTCGTTAATAAACAAGAACTCCTTCCTTATAAACAAGAACGCCTGTCGATCCACCAACGTCATCTGAAGAATTGTCCGATTCTCTGATAATTTAAATCTACGAATTCTCTGGTCACTAAGCGCACGCGTATAAATTACCGATGCTTGTCTGAACATAATTACTGACGCTTGTCTGAACATAATTACTGATGCTTGTCTGAACATAATTACTGATGCTTGTTATGCAGGATACTGCGGCAAGGATTACCTCTCAGTGTTAAAAATAATTGGTGGGTCCTTCGTCAAGTGACTCAATTGTTTCCCTTTTATTAAGATCCGCTCGAAAAATAAGTGAGTTAGTGATCTATTGTGCGCCATGTTCAGTAATTCTTTACTGATTTCACTGATATTCATAACAATTGACGTAGAAGCTTTATTTTGACTTTGAAAATATATTTTGGAGGCCGAATGGGTCCGTGCATAATGATGATTAAGATATATATTTTCAAGTCGCGGTGTTCAACTGATGGTCGGCCACCGCTCTTACATCATCTCTTGACACGAAGAATTTGCTGCTCTTGAAGTAATGAAAATCAGCGCCTCAAAGCGTGTACGGTTTGAATTCAACCATCGGCCGATGAGGCTGTAGGCAACAGTTGCACGCCAGAATATCTTGCGCTGGCAAGAAAACTTTTTTGTTTATAGGAAATATAAAGTAAGCCTACCACATGGAAGGCCTTGCTTGCACCTGTAGGCCTACGCCAGCTTGGGAACCGCTGGTCTGGCGAGATTAGTGAGGGGGTGAAGTGGAGGCAAGATTTTCCCGCGTGACATTAAGAATTATAGTTTAAGATTCCTTCAATATATTGTTATATTGCTGCTAAATATTCAGAGTCTTATTTAATACTAATTTTACAAATTGTTAAACTGCTTTTGAGCACGTACATTCAACCATTTAAATAGGAAGCCAAAGTTGTATCGTTATATTCTGTTTCCTTCATAATCTCCTGAATAAATGTGAGAAATAGAATCACTATTCGATAATTCATGGAGAGTTCGGTGCGCGTCATTTGCATTCAGATGTCCTTTTTGATGAACAATTCCGACACTAATTTTAATCAATGACCATACCAATTACAGGGGCAGTATATTTAATTACATACGTCAGTCGGCAAGTTAAATTTTATTTAATTAAAAATAATAGTAAAATCCTAATCTACAGGGAAATTCCGAGTGCGAAAGTTTAGTTTAATTTTTTATATAAGTATGATTTCGCACACTATTATCGCGGCACGTGAATCCATTGAAGTACTGCATCTATTAAAATGAAGACTGGAAGAAAAGCAGTCTCCAACTATGAAAATTGTTAAACTGCTTTAAAGCACGTAAATTCAACCATTTAAATAGGAAGCCAACGTTGTATTGTTATATTCTGCTTTTTCATAATCACCTTAATAAATATGAGTAATAGATCCTTCATAATCACCTTAATAAATATGAGTAATAGATCCTTCATAGTCACCATTCGAAAATTCATGGAGAGTTCGGTGCGTGGCATTTGTCTTCATAGGTCCTTTCTTATGAACAATTCCGACACTGCTTTTAACCAATGATCATACCACCTACAAGGAAAGCTTCTTTAACTTGTTTTTCGTGTGAGAAAGTTGAATTTTAATGCGACTTATGCATGATTTCTTCAGAGGTGCACGCGGCACATGGATGCATCGAACACAGTATCTACTGATATAGAGACTAGAATTAAAGCAGTCCCTAGCCGAGAAAATGTGCTAGACTCATCATTTTGTCTATGATTTCATTGATAAAAATTGTATTGACGGATGAATATGAGAATAAACTACAATGGAAACTTCATAATATACTGGTTGTGAATCAGTGAACAGAAGATTTTTTGTGTGGCATACTCAAGTATTTTTAACACGAAATTCTGGTAACAGGACCATTGGCAACACCGCGGGAGTCTATGACAAATCAATCCTCCTATCGTATCGCTGTCTACTCAAGCCTATCAGTCGTACGCTGTTAGCATTGCGCCAATATAGCCGGCGAAATTATTTGAAAGGAATATTCACACCTTCCATATTATAAGGGATTATTTTAATGATTATAATATACAAACACTGTAAGTTCAAGAAGCAACAGCCTGGAAATAAATATTTGTATCATCAATATTCCTGACAATAAATAATATACAATCAATATAAGAAGGAAAACACTTGCCAGCGCGATCGCTGCTGCGCCGTCAGACGCTCCTCGGTCCCCGTGTCGCGGGGGGGGGGGGAATTAACTTATTTTCTTCCTTCATTTTCCTGCTTCTTTTTCTTTATTTTCTTCACTTCTTCCTTCCTTCACTTTTCCTTCCCTCTGCTTTTCTTCCTTCATTTCAGTTCTTTCTTACTTATCTATCCTTCTTATTTTCTTCATTTTCCTTCCTCGGAAATTTAGAATAGTTAGTCCATACAATTAAATTTCATGTCAACATTGAACATAGAACATACAATGAAGGATCAAGGCCAAATTTTCTACGTTAAAGCTGAAAGGTGTTGAAAGTTCGGAGAAGGACAATTCCATACGACAGGCCATCGCGAACTTTCTTTAGTTAGCCATCAAATTTTTCTATGTTAGCAGTATCCACAGACTAGTGTCAACGCGCGATCAAATTATATATGGAAAATGTTTTGAAAATATCAGTTTAAAGTTTTTGAAGGCTGTGAAGCCGATAAGTAAAAAGTAATTGATATCATATATATTGCAGTGTTGAGAAGCTACGCTAAAAGTGCGGTTATAATCAACTGGCGGCCCATAATATCAGCAGGTATTCAACGGCTGCCGCAGGACTAAAGGTCGCTGATGTGCAAACAATATTATTAATATGAGAAAAAATAGCAGAAATTCCACCAATTCTAGATTTCTGTTTCTAATTTAAAAATTTCCATGGAAATGAGAGTACATCGACAGTAAGGGTATAAAGCAAGGTTTACTTATAGCTCCCAATATAGTTTCAGCGCTAGCTCGGTCATCCACGGCAGGCTTCGCAAGTTCTTCCTGCAGGCAAGCAAACCAAAACTTGAGATGTTAAAACCCATTAAACAAACCAGCAAATAGCAATAGCAAGTGCGACAACAAAGTGGAAAGGGTTAACTACTGACTTGTTTCATCTCGGTGACAACATGACGTTAAATTTGAGTTTGAATTTGAATGTTTCACATTTACCAATTCTGATTTACTTAAAGAAAATGTGTGTTGTGAGGATGATAGAGTATTTTGTTCAAAAAGTAGGTAGGCTTTAAATCAGTGGCTCCCAAACATTTCATGGCTGGCGCCCCCTTTGGCTCCCTAGTGAATTTCTAGCGCCCCCCACAGACACATATAAAAACATACGCCTCTTTCTTGAAATTTAGTACGCTGCAATATTAAAAGATAAAGGTTATACACAAATGTGTATTTCACAAATAGAACCCCATTTAGTGAACCAATATATTTTTTCAGCTGTTTTAACTGTTTCAGCTCAGCACTAGAAACCAAGGACGTCTTGGGCAAATTTACGGCCGGACTCAAAATATTCAATACTAAGTATTCAAAAAGAGTGTTCAAAATATTCAATACTTAGTTTTCATATACTAAGTTTCGTTCAAATCTGTTCAGTAGTTTGGAAGAAATTTCTTGATTACTGCGAATTTAAGCACGTATTGCTGTTTAAATCACGAATGGAGGTGAAATGAAAAAAACTGCGAACGAAGGCAAAATCGAAAATAATTTTCACGAGCTAAACATTACCTTTCGGTAGTTAGGACTGTAAATGCATAATTTCGTTCTAATCTGTTCAGTAGTTTGGAAGAAATTCCTTGAGCACAGTGAATTTCGGTCCGTAATGCATTATAACTCATAAATAAAGGCAGAATTCAAAAAAATTTCACGAGCTAAATATTACCGTTAGGTCCTAATGAATACGTGTACCAAGTTTCAACGAGTTACGTTCATTAGTTTGAGAGGTATTCCTTGATTGTTGAATTTGGAAATTTGACTTGAGTCCGGCCGTTAATTTATCCCCGAGAAAGCCAGGAGAGGTTAAAAACAGATCTGGGTGAAAAAAAACATCGCTGGGAGTCATGTGCTGCACGTGTTGTGTAAAAATCGTCAAACAAACGTTCGAACTTCTGACTTCGACTTCAGACGGCCGCCCCCCTCACCACCCCCTTGTCGCCCTCTTCTTCATTACCGCCCCCAAATTCTGTCCACCGCCCCTAGGGGGGCGATATCACCCACTTTGGGAACCACTGTTTTAAAGGAACCCAATAGCTTAAAGGATCTCTTGTGTTGATTGCGGTAGAATTTCAATTAAAAACTGGGAATGTAAGCGATGTCGGCACACGAGTGCACAAGTGGCTTGATGTATGAGGACAAACGAAGTTCGAATTATTTACTGAAAATAAAAATACGCGAAGTGAAGGAAGATTTAAATTCAAGAACTAAACATGAGAAGTTACAATGAAAGATCAAGGTCACATTTATTACGTTGATGCTGAAATGTGTTTAAAATTCGGAGCAAGATAATGCAAGATGTAACATCATCGTAAAACTTCGTTAGTTAGCCATAACATTTTTTACGTCAGCTATATCCATGGACGAGAGTCAACGCGCGACCAGCAGGGGATGGATAATGTTCAAAATTTTACGTTGTAATTTTGCAGGTGTGAAGCCATTATAATTAGGGTATATTGAAATACTTGCACGGTTGTATTGAGAGCCTTTCTTAAATGCCGTTAAAATCAACAGTCGGCCCATGTATCAGCAGTTATTCAACAGCAGGCGTAGATTTATCGAGCGTTGATGTCCAAAAAATTATCAATTAAATGAGAGAAAATAGCTATAAATTTTCATCAAATCTAGATTTCTGTTGTTAATTCAAAAATTTCCATGGCAATGAAAGTACAATGACAGCACGGGTACCGCTTAGCGTGGGACCGCATTCGTATCTATGAGTCAGTAGGTAGAGATCCTTGGTACGCAGGACAGAAATTGTCCTGCGTTCATGATGTGGAGGTACGCAGGAGGACAGAAATTGTCCTGCGTTCATGATGTGGAGGTACGCAGGAGGACAGAAATTGTCTGGCAAATATTAAGCGATTAAATATTCGGTGTAACTTCTTTATTATCAGCGTTAAATAACAATAGTTATTGGTAACGTATATTATAACAGTTATTGTTATTAATCCCGTTGTTATTAAACAAATATTCATGATATAAAATTTGCTCCTATATGCATGATAAGTAGAGCCTGAGAATTTATATCAGTTGATAAATGAGCGCTAATATATTTATTTTTTAATTATTAATAGGTTGTTCATTTTAACCCCTCTTCCTCCCCCCCCCCATCCCCTTCCAGGTAACGGGGGGCAGCCACCCCTACCTCGCTTGGCCGGGGGAGACCATCAAATCTTCATCTAAAAAACCCTCCAATAATAAAAAAGTATTCACTAAATTAGTTAGGTAACTGACTCCTTCCTTTCCTTCAATTCCGTAAATTTCCAGTCTAAACTTTAATTAAAAATACATAATTATCTTTCGCATTGATTCGTTTCTCTATCTATAATGAATTACTGAGCATGTAAAACCTTTCTATCGGAGACTTCGTTAATAGTGAATATAATTCGAGAATTACTAACTGCTGCAACTGAATGAGTTATCATGAAAATTGGCATATATTCTACATGTTATGAGCATTGTTATTGTGTCATCCTGATATTTTTCCCATCCTAAATATATTAAATGTAATTTTCCTATCCCGACCCCGTTTTTTGACTGACTGCACGAGAGTTAATTCATCAAATAACATCATGCACCTTTTCTTCGAGGCTCATTCCTTGACATTGCCCGCCATCATCCGATATTATCGATGGTAATTCAACGTTGTTTGGCTGAATCAACGGCAATTCAACGTTTTTTGGCAGAATCAACGGTAATTCAACGTTGTTTAACGTCATTGCTAGATTAGGAAGCTACATGCCCGCCATCATTCGATATTATCGGTCGCGCAAACGATGCCAAAACATGGCGTCCCCGGACCGCTCAGCGTCCAGTGGTCTTTTGCAAGTCCACTGACGAAAAACTTCTTGTGATTCCGTCCATCAGCTGTTAGAAAATAAACAAAATAATCTATTCGTCCATGAGGACGGCAGAGGCAGGGTCGACATGAACTATGGAGTTTGTTATTATAGTTTCAATTATATTGTTATAGTTGTGTACTGAAAATTATAATATGCCAAGAAAAGGAAGCCAACATTATATTTTATTATATTTTACTTTTTTTTATATTATATTTTACTTTGACCGTGTTATTTAATGAAATAACACGGTCAAATTTTTTATGTTGAAGTTGAAATGTGTTGAAAATTCAGAGCAAAACAATTTCGAATGTCGTATCATCGAAAAACTTCGTTTGTTGGCCATCGAATTTTTGTACAACATCAGTATCCATGGATAAGATTCAACGCGTGGGAAACGGAATATGGTAAAGTAATATCTATTGAAATAAAAAAATTTTTGAAGGCTATGAAGTTCCTAAAATCGAATAAGCCTATTTATGTTAGGGTTGTAAGCCTAGCTGAAACTGCGTTATAATCAACAGCCATCCATAATATCGGCAGGCGCGGGGCTATCTAGCGTTGATCTCCAAAAAAGGAAGCAAACGGGAGAAAATAACTATGAATTTTCACCAATTCTAGATTTCTGTTACTAATTTAAAAATTGCCAGGGAAATGAGAGTACATCGACAGCAAGGGTATGAAGCAAGGTTTATTTATAGCTCCCAATATAGTTTCAGCGCTAGCTCGGTCATCCACGGCAGGCTTCGCAAGTTCTTCCTGCAGGCAAGCAAACCAAAACTTGAGATGTTAAAACCCATTAAAACAAACCAGCAAATAGCAATAGCAAGTGAGACAAAAAATTAAGAGAATTTAGGAATAATTAATTTTACATTTCTAAAGGATTAATTAAATATTCATTTCTAGAAGATTAATAATTGGTACACTGAAACAAATCGGTGCGTTAGTTGCAGACATCTCAACTAGCTAAAACGCTCAATGTAGCTAAACGAATCATTCCGAAACTTCGTTCGCTGTTTTCTCAACAGTTCGTTCGACGTTTTCTTTAATTTTCGCTCAGTCACAGACAGCCACTGCTGCTAGGCTGGCGACATCATGGCAGGACCAATAAGGAAAGCCGAAAATTTACATGCAAGTTCGAATTTAATAGTTAACAAAAATTGGTAATAGCTTAAATCAACTTAATAATAGTGATAATATAACTAGTTGAATATATTATCCAATAGTGGTTAAACACACGTACGACATTCACAAGCTTTATAGTTTTCATCGTTGGTGTTTTGTTGCCTCGAATACAGAGGCGGTTTAAAAGTCATATTGGTTATGAAACATACCGCAGTTCGATTACAGTCTGTGTTACATGGTGAGCCAGGTAAAAGATCAGCGACAGTTAATTCAAACTTATTCATTGTTTCTAATAATGTATATAAAAAGTGTGCCAAAAGATTAACCTGTAGCTTATTATATCATAGACATGATTTTAGCACAATAAGTTATATAACAATTATATATAATAATATATAATAATAATATAATAATAATAATTATATATATATAACACCAACACCTCGTACACCGTCGATCAATTTTTCATGCTACCAGTAATGCAACCCTGCGATAGCACGCGACCTGCAAGTTGTGATGGTAGATGATGGAGATTCTAAACTTTCCTCAAGTTTAATTATTCTTCTCGAAAATATAACAGAAATAAATGATATCTAGAAAATGTAGGCACATGAGTGCCTTTTCAGTCATGATGTAGAAAGTTAGATTAAATGGCTAATTTTAATATGCAATGCATGCGCGCTACGTGGTCAAGTGGACTAAGGCTTCGCCTTCGCGCGGTCTGCTGCGAGCCACGGGTTCGAATCCTGCTACTGTCGGCTATGGTTCTTCCAGCGGAGAATCGGAGGTAAGTTAATAATAGGGTTACAAATAGTATGTCTATATATAATAATGCAGCTAATTGGAATAATATGCTCATACAATGTAACTGTCACGATTAAACATGTATACCTAAATCCGGTCATATCTCAACATGAAGGGATACGTTCAGAGAGCTGCGTTGTGAAGAGCCATGTAGGAAATTCAATAAATATTTCATTTTATACAGCAATCGATGCCATTGCATGTATTTTCTTCGGAGTTGTAACCCCGTAATATCACTAAGGGCGCGTTAAAATCCTAGGCTATATATTGCATACGAATTATTACATTTGTATTGTTGAGTAATTTATTTAAATTTTAATTTATCTCAAAAGCTTACAATTTTAGCATTTGAGACATAGCAATAGTGGACGCGATACTCATATTGTGGTATTCTAATAAAATGATGTATTTCCGGCAGTCTTTCTCTCATCCTATGCGCTATTGCCGCCGCTATATTATATTTGGTGTTCTTCACAATGCTGCATGCATAGAAGCGTCGGCGGTAAGTTCACCGAGGCTTTCTATTTTTTAGCGCTAATAGTAGCTTTTAATTACGCGCTCCCGGCGTGCTGAGGGGCGTTTTAGACGCCTTCGGCAACTCGTTTTGGAACAAGCCGGGATAGTCACTTTCCATGCGTAGTTTTACGCACCGATTTGTTTCAGTGTAAATATCAGGGTATCTGAAAACCCGGCGGTTTCTTAGCGCTAACTGCTATATTTTCGAGCCAGCAGCGGTCCCTGCACTAATGCTTTACTCCGTTAGGTTATATTGTTCCCGTTGTCTTATTCCCATTGTTCCCGCGCGGCATTGTTCCCAACAATAAAGTGTTCGGGCTTTGCACGAAACAAAATATTTTGAGCTGTGCAGCGCATGAGAAAAAGTTTTCATACTTGCATTCATTACATTTGTATTTGATATCTTCGCAACTTGGGAGGCGTCTGGTGAGAGAGATGACAATGGTCGATAACCGCGCTGCTCAGACATCTGACGTTGAAGTCAATGTTGTTTGACCGAATCAACGGTAATTCAACGTTGCTTGGCTGAATCAACGGTAATTCAACGTTGTTTGGCTGAATCAACGGGTTTTCAACGTTGTTTAACGTAATTGCTGGATTAGGAAGCTTCATGCCGCGATCATCCGGTATTATCGGCGCCGCTACGGTTGCCAAACATGGCGCCTCCTGAACGCTCAGCGTCCAGTGGTCTTCTGCAAGTCCTTTAACGAAAAAGTTAGAATCCGTTGTTAGAAAATAAATAAAATAATCTATTCGTCCATGCGGACGGCAGAGGCATGGTCAGCATGAACAATGAACTTTGTTTATATAGTTTTACCCTTAACGTTTTCTATACAGTGCTTAAAATTTTACTTTAAAGGGGGTCTATGATGTTTTAGCTACCATGGTTAAATGACTTGAGTCGTGTCTCTTTAACTACGGACCTGTTTGAACTGCATGAGGTTAAATACAATTTTACATTTAAATATTTCAAGCTTGCCTTTTCTATTAATCTGATTTACCAAATCAAATGTTTATTTTGGGCATTATAGAGGATTTTTGTTTTGAAATTATTTTAAATTCTATAGCAAGATTAAAGAACAGACATAATTACTGATGCTGGTCTTAACATAATTACTGATGCTTGTCTGAACATAATTACTTATGCTTGTCTGAACATAATTACTGATGCTTGTCTTAACATAATTACTGATGCTTGTCTGAACATAATTACTGATGCTTGTCTGAACATAATTACTGATGCTTGTCTGAACATAATTACTGATGCTTGTCTGTACAAACGTCCTCAGGTTGCTACACTCAATAGTTTACGTATAATTTAAGTTGAAAGTTATGTTCCCGGAGAGTGACATACGGCGGTAGAGGGTTAAGTTGAAAGTTATGTTCCCGGAGAGTGACATACGGCGGTAGAGGGTTAAGAGAGTCTATGCTAATTCATGTTCGGTGAAGAGAAACGCATTTACGTTAACAAGAAGTGGAAGTCAGGCGAGATACAGGCCCAGTCATGAGAACCGAGGCTCCGAATATATCTTTATTTTAGCTTACTTATTACTTTCTATCTATCATATATTGCATGAGTAATGCAGTATATCTTAAGAATTACGGAAAAAAGAACAATAATTAATAGGTATAATAAGGTTATATTAGGGTACCTCTCATGTGAACAAGATCATGCAGTTACCCCTCACAATGATAATTTTCTATAGTTCCATTCTAGCAGAGACTATCCCAAACAAATCCTCCTCCCCCTGACCTCGTCTAACACTAACCGTTCAAACCTAACAGTCGTGTGATACAAGCATAGTGTCATATACTCGGTGAAGTTATTCGTAATAAATATTTATATCTTTATAAAAATTTAAAATGAACAAATATTCATCCATAATATTGATATATTCTCATATTCACTAAATATCTTCCAGAGACACCTCATACAGCATCTCCCCTCCCCCTCCCTCCGAGCCCATGAGGGGGGCGCTAAGCTCCTCCCGTGTTTAGAATAATTCGGCATGTAACAAATAAAACTCAGGATGTATTGGACGTTTGTTGCAACTCGGCCCGCGATTGTTGTTTAGTGGAAGCAACATCCTGAAGGTATAATCCTACCTTACCCAGTAATTGTTCTCTGTTCAGTAGATTATTAAGGCATTTCTGACGGGACTTCCAATTTTACAACTCTAACGAAATTTCATTATTAACTAAAGCCATAAATTATCGTTGATCAGTCGAGCACGCGCAGCAGTTTGGCCGTATGTCACGGTATGTGTAATGGCGATGTTCGTAATCTGTTATAAAAAAGATGCTACCGTGAGGGCGCTAAGAAATTTCTTGCCAAATTCCTGGCCGGAGCGACGCTGTGGTATTGAACGCGAAGAAATATCCTGACCAGAAGCAACTGGCCAGTTGCTCGTCAGACTCGCCGCTGACAGAAAGGCATATAGGATTGCCTCCCGAATTTAGTTTCAAATCAATTATAATTTATAATTACTACGCCCAATATCTATTTTTTAACTTCATTCCTATAATTCATACTTGAACTGTCATCCGGACATAACAGTAAAGTGACTGAATATCCGGCAGTTTCTGAGCGCACACTAATATATTTTCGAGCCCACAGCTGTCTATGAACTAATGCTTCACACCGCTCGGTTGTATTGTTCCAATCGTTCCCGCTCGGCATTGTTCCCAACAATAAAATGTTCAGGCTTAATAAGAAACAAAGTATTTGAGCTTTGCACCGCATGAGAGAAATTCTTTGTACTCGCATTCATTACATTTGGAATTGATATCTTCGCAACTTGGGACGCGTCTGGGGAGAGAGAAGATGACAATGGTCGATAACAGCGCTGCTCAGACATCTGACGTTGAAGTCAACGTAGTTTGGTTGAATCAACGGCAATTCAACGTTGTTTAACGTCATTGCTAGATTAGGAAGCTACATGCCCGCCATCATCCGATATTATCGGTCGCGCAAACGATGCCAAAACATGGCGTCCCCGGAACGCTCAGCGTCCAGTGGTCTTCTGCAAGTCCACTGACGAAAAACTTCTTGTGATTCCGTCCATCAGCTGTTAGAAAATAAACAAAATAATCTATTCGTCCATAAGGACGGCCGAGGCAGGGTCGACATGAACTATGGACTTCGTTATTATGGTTCCACCCTTAACGTTTTCAATACGGAGCATAAAATATGAATTTGAAGGGGGTCTATGAAGTTTTGGCTTCACTGGTGTAATCATGCCTCATTAGCAACTTACATGTCTGGACTGGAGGGCGTTGAATTTGATTTTAAATGTAAATGTTTAACGTTTTCCCATTTTATTATCTGATTCACTCAAGAAAATTATCGTTGTTAGGATGATGTAGTTCTTTTGTAAAATTATTTTAACGTCTATATTAAGATTAATGAACAGGCATAATTACTGATGCCTATAATGCAGGATATTGCGGCTAGGATTGCCACTTAATTTTAAAAGTAATTGATGGGCCCGGCATAAATGAGGCAGTGGTTTCCGTTTTATTAAGATCCATTTAAAAATAATTATGTTACTAATTCATTTTGCCTGTGCACTGGAGTGCACAAGTGGCTTGATGTATGAGAGCGAATGAACTTTTAATCATGTCCAGTGGAAATAAAAATATGCGAGGTAAAGGAAGCCAACAATAGATTCGATTGCAAGAATTAAACATGAGAAGTTGCAATGAAAGATCAATCCTAATTTTTTACGTTGATGCTGAAAAGTGTTGAAAGTTCAGAGCAAGACAATGGCAATTGTCACTCCATCGCAAAACTTCGGTAGTTAGGCATCAATTTTTTATACGTCATCAGTATCCATGGACCGGGGTCCACGTGCTGGTTACTTTTTAGTAGTTGCTTTGCTTCCGAAACTAAAATATTTTTGAAGGGTGAAAGGCCACTAAGTCTGTTGGAATCGTTATGCTATCGATACTAACCTAAAACAATTGCTGTCACAATCAACAGTCGGCAAATATATCAGCAGGTATTTAACAGCAGACGTGGGTCTATCGAACGTTGATGTCTAAAAAAATAATAATAAAATAAGAGAAAATAACTATGAATTTTCACCAATTCTAGATTTCTATTACTAATTCAAAAATTATTATTTTAATATTAGTAACTAAATTAACATTAAACCCTAATAATATTAGGTTTTAATATTTTTCGTGTATCTTCCGAAATTTTTTTCTGATTTTACTTACGTTCTATGTATTATTGAACTGATCATGGCGCTGGTCTCCGAGACGATCTCTCATTGAAGATATTGTGGATTTTTTTTGGCATTTTCTTCGCTTTTAAATTCTTGGTAAAGAAAGAATAAAAAAACGAAATTTGTCGATGCGACACGTCATCTCTTTGATTAAACTGACAATCTATTAATTGTGTCTAGTGAGGTACCTTTCGTCATTCAATAAATAATTAGAAAATAATCTAATTATTTATTTTTTTCAGAAGTCTCCAGTCAAGAATTTATTTCGCATAGCATTCTACTTATACGGCGCGAAATAAGAGTTTGAAGGGGCCTAAGATATTTTGGCTACATTTGATTTATCTCACCTCATTATTTAAATACTGACTGCATTGGACTGGAAGAAGTTAAATTTGATTTTAAAGTAAATATTTCACGTTCATTTATTTTATTATTCTGATTCATTCAAGAAAATATTTATTGAGAGGATGATAGTGCATTATTGTTAAAAAATAATTTTAAAGTCTGGAGCAACATTAATGAGCATACATAATAACTGATGCTTGTCTGAACATAATTACTGATGCTTGTTATGCTGGATATTGCGGCAAGGATTAACGCTCAGTGTTAAGAATAATTCGTGAGTCGTGCGTCAAGTGACAATTGTTTCCGTTTTATTGAGATCAACTCGAAAAATAATTGAGTTAGGGATTCATTTTGCAAAATGTTCAGTAATTCTCAACTGATAATACCTATGTTCGCGTAATTATTACGTAAGATAAGCTTTTAATTTCCGAAATAAGTGTAGGAGGCCGAATAGGTCCGTGCATATTGAACTATGTCGTGTTGACCAGCAGATGGTCGGCCAGCGTTGCTGTACATCAACTCTTGACACGAAGAATTTGCTGCTCTTGAAGTAATGAAAATCAGCGCCTCAAAGCGTGTACGGTTTGAATGCAACCGTCGGCCGATGCGGCTGTAGGCAACAGTTGCACGCCAGAATATCTTGCGTTGGCAGGAAAACTTTTTTGTTTATAGTAAATATAAAGTAAGCCTACCACACGGAAGGCCTTGCTTGCACCTGTAGGCCTACGCCAGCTTGGGAACCGCTGGTCTGGCGAGATTAGTGAGGGGGTGAAGTGGAGGCAAGATTTTCCCGCGTGACATTAAAAAATATTATCTTTAGGTTCGTTCAATATATTGTTATATTGCTGCTAAATATCCAGAGTTTTATTTAATACTATATAATTTAATAAATTGTTAAACTGCTTCTGAGCACGTAAATTCAACCATTTAAATAGGAAGCCAAAGTTGTATTGATATATTCGGTTTTCTTCATAATCACCTTAATAAATGTGAGTAATAGAATCGCCATTCGAAAATTCATAGAAAGTTCCGTGCGTGGCATTTGTGTTCAAAGGTCCTTTATTACTAACAATTCCGACACTAATTTTTACCGATGATTATAGCTGGCACAGGGGTAGCATATTTAATTACATATTTCAGTCAGAAAGATATATTATATTCAATAAAAATTAGTAGTTAATTTTATCTACAGGGAAAGCTTCTTTACACTTACTTTCGAGTGACACAGTTTAAATTTACATATTAAAAAGGCGTGATCTAAGTTTTTGTACAGGGCACGTGAATATATTGAAATACAGGATATACGTAAGAAAAACACAAGAAAGAAAACAGTCGCAAGCCAAGAAAATGCGCTAAACTCATCATTTTGTCCATTATTTCATAAATAAAAATTGTATTGACTCACAAATATGAGAATAATTTACAATACAAACATCGTAATATACCAATAGTGAATAAACGAACATAAGATATTTTGTGTGGCTTACGCATGTAAAATTGATTATGAATCTTGGTAACCAGATCATGACGAAGTTGCACATCTTGAGAATTTTTATTCAATTATTTCAGGGAGAGACTATGACAAATCAATCCTCCTATCGTATCGCTGTCTACTCAAGCCTATCAGTCGTACGCTGTTAGCATTGCGCCAATATAGCCGGCGAATTTATTTGAAAGGAATATTCACATCTTCCATATTATAAGGGATTATTTTAATGATTATAATATACAAACACTGTAAGTTCAAGAAGCAAGCGCATTGAAATAAATATTTGCATCATCAATATTCCAGACAATAAATAATATACAATCAATGTAAGAAGGAAAACACGGCTGAGAAGCCGAAAATCTCTGATGGATGCGGCAAAATAGAAATATTGTTAAAGAGTATGCATAATTGCAGTTGAAATAATCAGTTGAACAAAATTACAGCAGGTACTTAAGAACAGAGGTAGGTCTATCGAGCGTTGATGTATAAAACAATATGAATTTAGTGAGAGAAGATAGCTATAAATTTTCACCTATTCTAGATTTCTGTTACTAATTCAAGAATTCCAGGGAAATGAGAGCACATCGACAGCAAGGGTGTAAAGCAAGGTTTATTTATAGCTCCCAATATAGTTTCAGCGCCAGCTCGGTCATCCACGGCTCGGTCATCCACGGCAGGCTTCGCAAGTTCTTCCTGCAGGCAAGCAAACCAAAACTTGAGATGTTAAAACCCATTAAACAAGCCAGCAAATAGCAATAGCAAGTGCGATAATATAATGGTGGAATACAGGTATAATTAATGGTCCATTTATAGAGGATTAATTAATGGTCCATTTATAGAGGATTAATTAATGGTCCACTTCTAGAGGATTAAATAATGTATATTCTAAGGGATTAATTAATGGTCCATTTCTAAAGTATTAATTAATGGTTCATTCCTAAAGGATTAATTAATGGTCCATTTCTAAAGGATTAATAAATGGTACATTTCTAAAGGATTAATTAATGGTCCATTTCTAAATGATTAGTTAATGGTCCATTTCTAGAGGACAAATTGATGCTATATATTTCTAAAGGGTCCATTAATGGTCCATTTCTAAAGGATTAATTAATGGTCAATTTCTACCGAATTAATTGATAGTCCATTTCTAAAGGATTAACTAATGGTACGTATCTGAAGGATTAATTAATAGTACATTTCTAAAGGATTAATTAAGGGTATGTTTCTAAATGATTAATTAATGGTTCATTTCTAAAGGATTAATATTGATGGTCCATTTCTAAAGGACTGGCGATTTAAGCAGACTAATGATATGGAATTAAATAAAGAACAAACAATGAAAAACCGAAAAACCGTCATATCTTCGATTAACCTGTTATTAATTGTCTCTAATGATGTTCTTTTCGTCATTCAATAAATAATTAGAGAATCCCCTAGTTGTAATTATTATTTGTTATTATTAATAACCTTTACAGCCAAATTAAAAACTTCGAAAAACATTACCAAAAATGCAAAAAATATAACTCAGTACTCAGTGCAGTGAGAGACAGAGAGCTCATTTTCTCGTCGACGAAAAGGTGAAGTCACAAACGGACAGACAGACAGACAGACGGTTATGGCGAGCACATTAGCGCCTTTTTTCCATAAATGAGAAATGCGCTAAAAAGGTGACAAGAGTAGCCTTGCTAACTGTCACTGTCGCGTCCAGTACGCGTGCGACGTATACTTTTAGTTTGTAAGCCTTACGGCGTAGCGCGTAGCTGTATTCGGGGTCGCAGCCATCTACCGTTCATTACAGTTTTGATGTTCCTAGGAGTTAAGCTTCCGCTGAAAGCTTCCGCTTAATTGATCTTTAGGTCAATTTGCTATAATTGTCATATTGCCTTGTTCATGTTATAGTAGCTAGTGTATATTTCTCCAGTGTGAACTAAATTCGTTTTCTTTCTTTTGGACAGAGTAAAGTAAATTTGAATTCCCGTTGACAATTCTTGAATTTGAAGACTAGGGCACATGCCATCCACGTAAGTTCCTATATAGTAATTCACATTCGTTGCTACGTTCTCACTTGTTGTGCTATAATCTGTTTAGCCAGGAGTTAAGCGATACCCTTGTATATATGTATTTGATCTAAATCTTTAGTTTGTATTTTCATTTGTTCTGATGTGCGGTATTTGTCCCGCAGTTTTACAAAAAGAAGAATAAGGAAACACAGAATGACTATTTTCCTTATCATTGTTCCTGCCTGGCTCGATGAGGTGGCCGTTTGAAATTTAGCCAGGACAGTCACCCTGTCAGTTTGACAAGTGTCATTTGCAAGTTTATGGAATCTGTTGTGTGGGATCGATTGATCGATCATTTAACTGTTAATAATGTACTATCAAACTGTCAACATGGCTTTATTGCCGGTAGATCCTGCACCACTAACCTCTTATCTACATTAAATGAAAGGACTCGCTTGCTGGACGAAAGATAGCTCTTTAATGCAGTGGCTGCTAAAGACAGGGTAGCCCCAGCAGAAAAATTAGTTGCGCATATAAACTGAACGCACATTACTTCCTTTTTTTATTATAATTACACGAGAAATCCTATCTCCGCGGAAAAATCATCCTGACAGTCATCTAGGGCTACTGAATAGACGACAGAATCTCAGCGTTAACTCGTATATTTTTACGATTCGCTGCTGTACCTGCACTTATGTTACAGTTCTTTCTGCTATTCGCATTGTTCCCGTCAATAACACAAGACACAAAAAATTTAACATATCATTTGCCGTCCTCGGAACACATTAAAAGTTGAGGCTTTGCACTACACATAGAATTTTGAGCTTTGCACCGCATGTGACAAATTCGTTGTTCTCGCATTCATTACATTTGTTATTGATTCCTCCACAACTTAGATCTCCCACGTAAGTTTGATTAACTTGGATTACAAAGCTCATATATAACAATTCCAATCATGAATATTAGTTGAAGTAACTGAAATCGATCAACACAATGAATATTTTCTTCGAATAAATTTTTAAAGAATAAATGATTGAGTAAACGAATTGTTTAATAACTTCTAGTTCAATATTTCTCACATTCAAAACATTGCTTCTTTCTCGGTAATTCGACCTCAGACGTTCTGCTCTCGCTATTCATTTAATTGAAGGAAATATTGCATACTTGAATAACTTGAGTCATGATATCAGAACTCAACTTTATTTTAATGTCTGATATAACATTACATAATGAAGAATAGAAGCAGGCCAACATGCCTGACCAAAGCTGTCACAAATATATGATATTGTCGGTATTTTGTCGTCCATGTTGTTTCTCATTATCCTGCAAAGACGAGTCTGGGGAGAGAGAAGATAACAATGGCCGATAACAGCGCTGCTCAGACATCTGACAGTGAATTCAACGTTGTTTGGCTGAATCAACGGCAATTCAACGTTGTTTGGCTGAATCAACGGCAATTCAACGTTGTTTAACGTCATTGCTAGATTAGGAAGCTACATGCCCGCTATCATCCGATATTATCGACGGTAATTCAACGTTGTTTAGCTGAATCAACGGTAATTCGACGTTGTTTAACGTCATCTGTTAGATTAGGAAGCTAAAAGGCCACCATCATCCGATAGTACCGGTCACGCAAACGATGCCAAAACATGACAGTTAAAAATAAAACAAAATAATCTATTCGTCCATGAGGACGGCAGAGGCATGGTTGACATGAACTATGTACATTGTTTATATAGTTCTACCCTAAACGTTTTCTATACCTAGCGAGAAATTCCAGTTTGAAGGGGTTCTATAATATTTTGGCACCTCCCTTAAATCGCGCATCATTAACTACTGCCTTGTTTGAACTGGAGGATGCTACGTACATTAGAATTTAATTTAAATACTTAAATTTTACCTGTTTAATTAATTGAGTCACTTAAGAAAATGTATATTGTGAGGACGATAAAGTACTTTGGTCAAAAATCATTTCAACGTCCCAATCATTATCATGATTAATGAACATAAATAATTATTGATGCTAGTTATGCAGGATATTGCGGCAAGGATTACCTCTCAGTGTTAAGAATAATATTGGTGTGTCCTGCGTCAAGTTACACAATTGCTTCCGTTTTACTGAGATTCATCTTGAAAATAACCGAGTTAGGGATCCATTTTGCGTAATGTTCAGTAATTCCTTACTGATGTTTAAGTATGATGTTTCCGTATATGAGTTATATTGCAAAATTTTGGAGTCATAATTGGTCCATACATTATGAAGGTTAAGATATATATATATATTTACCGTAACGTCCAACAGTTGGTCGGCCGCAGCTGCTGTACATCGGGTCGCCTGCCGAAGACCACCACTGCCCTGGATGTAATGAACCATCATGATTCCTGCCTTCCGGAACGTAGCCTTCAACATTTCAAGCCGTCCGTATCTAGGCCGAGGATCGAATCAGCCCTCGGTTGAACGGCCACTTGTCGAAGGACGATAAATTTTGGAACAGAACTATGCTATCTGAAACCTAACCTCAGATGCGGTGAACGTAAAATTACGTAATTTAACGATGCCCGGAAGTCAGATTCGATCGGCGGCCTGGTGGTGGTCAAGGCCGGAAGAGGACAAAGCCGAGTGGTGCACGGCTGATTGGTGTAGGTCCGGAGAGATCCAAGGCGTTCGACTCAGGGCTTATTGTTGTTAAACTACTTGTTAAATTGTTAAACTACTTTTGAGCACGTAAATTCAACCATTTAAATAGGAAGCCAAAGTTGTTTTGCTAATAAACTGTATTCCTTCATAATCACCAGAATAAATGTGAGAAATAGAATCACTATTCGATAATTCATGGAGAGTTTGATGCGTGGCATTTGTGTTCAACGGCCCTTTCTTATGAACAACTCCGCCATTAATTCTAACCAATGAGCATACCAAGTAAATTTGTATCAAGCAGTACATTTTACCAGGTACATCAGTACATTTGTATCAAGCAGTACATTTTACCAGGTACATCAGTACATTTGTATCAAGCAGTACATTTACCAGGTACATCAGTACATTTGTATAAAGCAGTACATTTACCCAGTACATCAGTACATTTGTGTCAAGCAGTACATTTACCAAGTACATCAGTACATTTGTATCAAGCAGTACATTTACCAAGTACATCAGTACATTTGTATCAAGCAGCACATTTACCACGTACATCAGTACATTTGTATCAAGCAGTACATTTGCCACGTACATCAGTACATTTGTATCAAGCAGTACATTTACCAAGTACATCAGTACATTTGTATCAAGCAGCACATTTACCAAGTACATCAGTACATTTGTATCAAGCAGTACATTTGCCACGTACATCAGTACATTTGTATCAAGCAGCACATTTACCGAGTACATCAGTACATTTGTATCAAGCAGTACATTTGCCACGTACATCAGTACATTCGAACAGCGGTGTTTCATCTGGCTGTACATTTATATGATAACTTTAAATTCGCACGGCCTTCTAAACACGTAAGCAGCATAAAGATGCATTGAAATGTAATAACTATAACAATGATAACTAGAAGAAAAACAGGTTCCGGCCACGGAAATGCAACAAACTTATCATATTTTCTATAATTTCATTCACACAAAATATATGGACAAATTTATGTGCGAATTATTTACATTGCCAATATCTTTATCTACTAGTGAACAGAGCTGGGCAGCGCTACTTTGAAATGTAGCGGCCGCTACCGCTACATGCTCTAAATGTAGCGGGCGCTACCGTTACCGCTACACCCACTAGATTGTAGCGAGCGCTACCGCTACAGTATAATGTAGCGCCGCTACATAAGCCGCTACAATGGCCAAAATTATTGGAAATCTCTAAATATTTATTGTTCTGCTATTGGGATTTACTCATAAACATTTAATGATAATAAAACATTTTCAAAACATATCAATGCAACTTTATTGCAATTAACCTAATTGAACTAGTACGGGTTAGATACAGTAAATAAAGGTTACATTTATTTTTACGTTTTACCTTCCCTACATGGATGTCTACTTTAATCTACCTATCTCAAAAATTATCCACATATACATATAAAAAGTCAGTCTTTTTATTTGCATATTTAAGTGTATTATTTTTGAGATTGGTAAATTAAAGTAGACATCCATGTAAGGAAGGTGAAACATAAAAATAACTGTGTAAAAATGACTGTAAGCAAACTGAAACATGAAAAAATACCTGTAAGTGGTAGCTGGTAACAACTTAACAAGTAACAACTAACATGTTGACACTAGTAACAGGCTGAGGTTGGAAACATTACACCGAAATCTTTCGTACAGTTTTATTCTGTAATTTATATTATGTATGTATCATGCTGGTTTTTAAATAATATTTAATACTCTTAAGTAAATTCCAAAAGCTTTATCTATAACTGTAGCGGTAGCGCTTTAGCGGCAAAACCTCGTATCGCTATATGAATATGTAGCCGGCGCTACCGCTACATTGCTTTACATCTAGCGCCGCTACCGCTACATTGCTTTACATCTAGCGCCGCTACCGCTACTGAAAACGTAGCGGCCGCTACATGTAGCGCGCTACTGCCCACCATTGCTAGTAAATAACTATTGAATAAAACATTTTTTGTAGGCATACTGATATATTTTCAATAATGCATGGTAACAAGATCATGAGCCGGCACATCTCAAGAATTTTATATCCCTTTATAATATCTGATTTACCTAAGAAAATATATTTTGTAAGGATAAATTAACGCATTTTCGTAGGAAATACTCATAAAGAAAAAGATAAAATTGCCCTGGCTTCTACTTGCGGCTTACTTTTGTGAGATTCTTATCATGAAATGGGGTCTACATTAATCATTATGTATGAGTCAGCCAGATACTAATTTTCTGTTATTTGAGGACTGACTATAGTATAGACGATTTTTTCGAACCGAGGCTAGCGAGCGTTACTAATCCATATGTTCGCCTAGGATTTAACAAATCCTATGACAAATATATATTATAAATCCATGTTTTCCAAAACTGGCTTGAACTTTTAATTCATGACTTGTACTTAAACTATTGCTAATTTTAATCATTAAAAATCTTTGTAGTCAGTCATGCTGCATGCCGGTCATCCGAAGTTTGCTCCGCGAAAATCGCGTACGTTAATTAGAATGAATCAAAGTAAGCAAGTTGTTCACTACATCTCTCAACGCACTACTCTTCTTGGATGAATGTGAACATGAATAAAATTAATCATGAACTGTACTGCCATTATATACATGTCTGCTGACGCTGAGTGCTCATGTTGCCTTCAATTCATATATCATAGTTAAGGTTCAAATTCTTCCTCGATTTTATTCTATGTTCAGTAAATGTTTATATCATAAGTCTGGATCCACCATAATTATATTAATAGAAATTAATAAAAAATTGCTTCTATTGATTGATTGATTGATTCTATGGAAAAATGATTGAAAGTAGGGAAAGAATGACATCGAATTGTATAATGATATTAACCGTACGATATTGATCATGATATCATCATATCATGTGCTCGAAGTTGTATTTTACTCGTCAATAAACGAAACGTACTGCCGTTACGTTACTATTTATTGATGTAGTGATAGACTGCCGGAGCTACGAACTCTCATCTCTTTCTCAAAGTATTTCCCCCGAAATGTGATCAACAGCCTGAAGACAGCGAGCAAGTCTTACTGAAAGCTTGTTAGCATGGACCAAGTTAGTTTTCACGGATGAGATTAAGTGCAAGTAAGGAGACCAAAAATGTATTCGATCACGGAACTTTAATTTTGCATCAAATGTTTTTCACAATATTTCATGACTTATAGTGAAGTTCGATTTATCATTTCATTACTATAAGTCAATTAATGACATTTCATGACATAGTGAGTTCGATTCAGTATGGTGAAATTTATTGGTCGTCTACAAAATTAATTTTTCAATGTTCAGTCAATTTGTGATGATAATCATAATCTCCTCCACCAAATGATATTGATAAAGAATTTATGCTATGAAATAGATGACATCAAGTTGAGATTATTGCTGGAGGTTGAGTCTCATTTAAGGAAGCTGCGCGAGCGCTGGGTTATATATAAGCCCGTAATATGTGCTGCGTGCTAATTGTTTCAACGCAAAATTTCATCATATTTTGTGGTTCTTCTTCTGAACCTGTGATGGGGGATGCCGCATGCTGACTTCCCGTGCAGTTCAAGACTCTTTGTCTACGGAAACATGAACCGTTGTCAACGCTATACGTACCAAGAGCTTGGTCCGTTGCCTAGACTTACCGTCATGTAGGATACATGAACCGTTGTCAACGCTATACGTACCAAGAGCTTGGCCCGTTGCCTAGACGTCAAGTATAAAAAATATTATAATGAGAAATTTAAATTATTCTAAAAATATAACTGATGGCATGAATGCATCTTGTTTTTTAATCTTGCTCTCGTAGCAGGTGCTCCTGTGATGAGGAATAAGACTTGAGACTGTTCATGCAATCTTCTACTGTAATCTTGAGCGCCAGAGTTACTTTCAGCCATTTGGGAGAATTTTTCAAACGTTCAAATGTTAACTCACTGTTTCAATTCTTTGAACAGGCAAGAAAGACAACTGTAGAACAAAATTTTGACATTGATTGATACATAGCAACAAATCTATGACTTGCATACGTACAGTAGTTATGCATGCCGAATTGTATTTACAATTCTAAAGCATGATTTCGTCCTATGCTAATTAACTTTAAACAAAGCGCGGTCTCGATATTAACCAGGTATCAAAGCCTGCATATCAATTAAGCACCAACCTAAGCTCTGCACTCGTGACCATTACTTCCTGCTTCGCTTTGCGGACTCTTAATGCATTTGCATACATATATCCTAACGCGCGGTCGCCCAGTAACACCCCAAAAGTATACATCTCACATGAACAATACAGTACGACATAAATTTAAAATTCATTTTTATATCACAAAGTAGCTGTGACTATCTGAATCCTATCCATGTTTACTGATTACTTCATCCTTCTGTATTATTGCAGGGCTAACTTCCATATAAACAATCATCCACGAGTTTATATGTTGGACATCACTGCCTGTGTGCACGAATTTGGAAAGCCACTTACATCTATTTAGAGCAAATTTAGGATAATTTCAAACGCAGTATTTTGTATTCTGGATTTGTGCTTCATTGCACCATTGATAGCTTATTCGAAAATATAAATCAGACATACAAGGCTAATTTGGTTATGGCCGTTATCTGAAGTTCGTTCTGATGAAGTCGCTTGCTACATTGCAATGAGATGAAGAAGAATAGGTGTTCACTGGCCTGTGAATTCTACACACACCACAGGGAAATGCTCTGAATTATTCATGTTGTCCGTGTTTTCACGGAATAAGTCTTGCTATTGGCTGAGGCTCAAATTGCACTCCAGTTAATGGTTTTCTTAATCAGGCAGACTTACTACCTGCAATCAGCCATTTAAGCTTGATGTCTCATCGCTGATGACCTGATGCATGGTCATTGGAAATTACTTGCTTCTTTATTGAGCGTTGACAATTGAAATGTATTTACTGCGTTTGTAAACATACTTCACAGCTCGAATTAATGGTTGGCATGATAAATTTTCATTGTGCAACCGTGATGCTGAAGTCTGCCGACTCAGAGCGCTTAGGCAGCATAGAGCGCGAATCGTGCAGTTATCGCTCAAAATTTGCGTGATTTGTTCAGTACATGCAAATGGGACGCCAATCATTCGCTCATGCAAATAAGTGAGCAAAAGGTAAAATGTTGTAATATTGTTGAAATTTTACCCTCGCCGTGAAGCTGAAAAATATATGATCGAACTTTCTCATGAAGTAAATAGGAAGTGAACTGTATGTCCAACAGGATGAAAGCGTGACCACCTTGCCCTGAGGCCTTAAACTTCCAATGAACCCTTAAAACAAGTGTACCCTCCCTCATAAGGATAACTTATTTTTCTTTAGAGTTCAATCCACAATTCGCATTGGCGTCTGCCCTTCCTTCTACTTCAATGGCCACTTGCTGGCCTGTCGAAAGTGCAGCTGGTCGCAAAGGATTTTAAAGTATTCAATAGGTTGGTGTGAGTAATAAAGCTGGATATAATTTTAAGTTAATTGAATTTCTAACTTGAATCTTTATTTCCTGCTGGTCAGCATGGTGGGGCAAATCTGGTACTGACTGACTCACAAGGGGAATACTTAATTATTAGTTTGCTTCTTATCCGTTTTGAGGTTTGTCATTCCTTTTATTCATTGCTAGTTCACATTGTCTACTATTGTAATTTTCGTTACGAGTTGTGAAAATGCATTATTGTGATCTTTCTGTTGCATTCATTCAACACTACCCTGCCCTCACCCCTCCTCGAAATGTACCTGAGGAACTGAAGCTACAGCTTCAGTCCCATATCATTCATTTCATTTACGGGACCAAGACTGAAGTGTATCATGGCTACGTCTCAAGATCATGCATAGCACACGCATTTCAAACGTGTATACGAGACGTATGCACCTGAACGTATGAACGCGGAAGAAAACACTCAAGCATTTGTGCCGAGCTATTGTCCGCCAATTTTGAGCGTCACAATTTCTCATAAGAGAACCGTAGAATTACGCTCGCGTATAAAATATTTACGCACTGCGTCGATCTGCTACAGCAAGATTACAGGTTGAGAAGACATGGTTGCAACGAGAGAGTAATGATTGAAAAGTCTAGTGTGGAAAAAGATCTCGGAGTTTATGTCGACAAGGAGTTGAAACTTTCTAAGCACGCTAAAACGCAAGCATAACACATTTATTTATTAGTTGTGCGCATGCGCGACGGCGTTTTGGTCTTTACTAGAACCGTTAGCATTTCTATCACTGATGATGTAAAGATGACTAGTGATGGTTCTTATTCTCGTTACTTCGACTTATTGACACAATGGAGTGCGAGAAGTTTCATCTTTGGTGATGAATCCGGCTAGAAGTAAACCTGAACAAATAATTTTTTCATTTCATACATGCGTAATGATTATTGAAAAATGAGAGGTGTAATTCAATTTAATTATAATATTCATTGAGCATCATAACTACGCTGAATATCGTATCATATAGAACAACTTAATAGCTGTATTTCGCTAAATCAATTTCACGTTCTTATAAGCCTAATTACCATTACGGTAACTTTAGGCCACAAAATATATTATTAAACATAAACTAGTTTCCATCTGCGTATACGTTTACTCTAGAAAATTGGGGGTCGTACCGCCACTACTGAGCATGAACGACTTTCCCCGATTTGAAGCATAACTGAAATATTTACATAATTGGATCAACCGTTGCTGAACTCTATCTACAGTAAACGCACTATGAACGTTCAGTGGCTGCTGCAATGAGTAGAAAACTTGTACATCTAGTATATGCAAAAAAAAACGTAATGAGCTTCATACTTTTTTATTGATAATAATAATACATCTATTTAAAAAATTCAAACTGACATACATGGATACGGCGACTGAGATGGAAGCAAGGGACTTTTCAGTTACTTCAATCTCATGCGAACATTTAGCAAAGCAGCAACTGTGTATTGAAATACGTTTGAATTTACCGGAAATTTTCATGACTCGAATAACTGTGAAATACTTCACGCGTTTCATTGTATTATGGTCTAGATGGCGGGATATTACCTGCCGGTTTAAATATGTTACCCTGCCACCACCATCCGTGGCCATATGCTCTATTATCAGAAAGAAACAGTCCACAAAGTATACGGATAGCTTTTATGGATTTTACACCTATTTGCATAGGTGTAAAATGATGTGAATAATTTTTTTTCCTATTACAAATTGTCAATTAAAAGTATTATTTGCTTAGCATCACAAACTATTTACAGACTAATTGTTTGATTCAAACCGCTTTAATAATGTACTGCCGAAAGCGCAAAGCCCTATGTAATTAAATGAAAGCGATCGAAAAGATTAGTAATTGATGAGGCTGGTCTTTTTGTATAGATATAGTCTTGAATAACATGAAAAAAACACAGTACCAATTATGAGAATTTTGTGTATTAATAAGGTCGAGAAATATCCCCAACATAAAGAACCTGTCGCAGACACAGTAAGATCCAGAGGTACTTCCTGCCGAATGTTTGCATAACAATTTTTTACATTACACTTTACAATTTTTTTACATTAACATCGCGTTAATTTTGGTCCCTGTAGATTTGTCAGTTCATTAACCGAACCATAGATATTTCTGATATAATGACCAGCATTTTTGGTAGCGGACTAATATTATTTATTGCTGTTTTACTGTATATAAATAATGTAATTGGCGAATAATAAGTATTATTATTGATCGTGGAATCATTACTCGCCGCAGCCCTGGAATGCTGCCCGATATAGCCCGTGAATTCATTCCCACTAACCTACAAATCACATCAATATGGATGTTACTCTGCAGTATAGATTTATCTAGTACGTTTTCACCCAATAATAATAATGATTGCAGTATTATGGCACGGAAAATTTATAGAATAATTTTATACAATTCTAGGAGATGAAGCGTTTGTGTTATTAAATGCAATATCTGAGCAAGGAAGATTTTAAATTTCTATATAATTTACCCAGTCACCGGTAAAAACTAGGTACCAACAGCAATCTCACTTTAAGGACACTTTCCACATACTCAAGCGTCAGCGTAGGCGCATCATCAATTACATCACATCGAGAGCGTCTGTAGTATATCAAAACAGCAACTGAGCACGAAAGAAATGTATTGCGATTTGAAGCCAAACTAATTTATTCACAGAATACCGTGAACCCTCTGATGGCATTGGTTATATTGAAAGATTTTCCGTTAAACTGCGAATATTCTTGCACCGTGGCTCCAACAGCAACTTAGATACAATGAGGAGTTTAATGCCGTTTACTGTTGGTCAATTATCATTATGTAGCACTGACTACAGGGCATGTACAATAACCAATGCAATTTAATGCCCAGTATTTCACATCAACGTATGTTATTGCAATATACAATTTCTATGTAATTTCGAGGAATAAAACATTTTAAATATTATTATTTTATCACTATATTATTGAATTATATATTGCGTTAAATGAATTTCAAAATCACATGAAAAGAAAACAGACAAAATTTATCTTTATTATAAAAATAATGCTGAATTTCCTGAAACTATTTATCAAAATTAAATTTAACATAATGGATTATAATATACTATTGAAAATCAATTGCAGTAAATCAGCTTTAAGTTGCGGCTGTGGACATCCGGCGCTAAGGCTTAGAGCACTTGACTTCATAGGCTGTTATGCCCTCTAGCGTTCTTACCTACGGAAAGAAATATGAACCAAGTGTGAAGTTTGGCAAAGCTGGCCTCCGGCATGCGCCCCGTAGCGCGGCAGATGCAGAATAGGCTTGTAGAGGAGAATTTGTAGGATCCCTCAGTTAAGGATCTGTTCCAGTCGAAACACTAGTCTAGTCTTCGTGATTCATGTGTTGTAGCAATTAAAATTATATAATATTTTGTGTAAATTGCGATCGGTTGCAACAAAACCTGGAGCTGAATACTAGCTGAATACAAGGAACTAATTCTGATTATTGTGATGAAAGTCTACAGCTCTAATAAAGTAATGAGGATAAACAAGAAAAATTCCGATAAGCATGGAATTAGGTAAAAATCATGTTATTTTACCTGCTAATAGCGTAGTTTAGTCATTATTCTATTAAATGTTCAGGATTGTTTTACTGCCCACCTCTGCGCACTTGATTGTGCTATCATTTCGATACGTTCTTGTCGTTTGTATTCATTGTATGTGCAAAATACAGTAGGAAATGTATACATGTTGGCTTTCATGCGGTACAAAATTCGTGGAGACCCAGAGAATAAAAGCAAGTGTTGATAATACAGTTCTATTCTATTATTAGTTTGCTGACATCGCAAGTAACTAAGAATATTAATGCAAAAAATGTAAAATAAATTCATTATACTTCATTGAAAACGTTTTGAGGTCCATTTCCATTGTCATTTCAAAAAAAAAATTTTATTATACTTGTATTATTCCAGATTTGAAACTGATAATTAAGCTGGTCTCGCAAACTTTTTCAATGAAAATCTGTCGAAATATATCTTCATACCTCATACCCATCGTTTTTATTGTTGAGATGCATCTCAAGTGCAGTCTATCACTCAAGTTTATTCAGGTTAAATTATTGTGCGGCAAGTTGCTCATGCATCAGTGCGGGACTCGCGCGGTCACTCGCATTATGCGGCGCTGTTGAGCGAGCAACGCAATGGCCGTCACTGCGGTGAACGATTGTCATGTCTGTCATCTAGTACTGTAATAAAGACGAGTTCCCTGGATGGTAAATGATTGATTTTAGGACAAGTTCTTTAAAATAGTTTATTTTACTTGTATCATAATTGCCCTAGGATATTATCCATTTTTTTAATGTTTTACGCCTGTTTAAACTCGTGATTTCCTGCCACATTCATCGCTCTTATCTCGTCCTTCGCAGAGAATAGATGAATACACATAATACTTCGGCGAAAATTCACTACCGTATTTTGTCGAATCGCTTGAATTATTTAGTGGGAGAATTATTGTTCACTATAAATAAGACATGTCATGTCCCTTGACAACGCCGAGGAGGCGCGCCCGGGATCTGCTAAAATGTAGCCTCCTATATACTTCACGTATGTAGCCTACATACTTCACGTTTGTTATAGCCTCCTACATACTTCACGTATGTAGCCTCCTACATACTCCTACATCTTCCTCAAGTTGAATGCGTACTGGAGTTGAGTGCGGACAATATGTGGTCGGTAATCACATCAGTCTTACTGAACATATCAGGTATATTTGCAGCAATAACTACGCTATTCTTACTTATCAGAAGTCAAATTCAAGGCCGACTTATGTATCATGGCTATGCAGAAAAAATGAGTCATTCTAAATAATTATTTTTGCTAGGTGTGGCGTGTAGAAACTCAGTTATTATTTTTTCATTATCATTCTACAATGTTGAAGCAAGCGATTCCGCTGACCGTGGGCCATACCATAAAAATCGCTCAATTACAAGTCGCCGCTATATGTACAATTGTAGCGACCGATATTTTTCTCGCCTTGAGTTTAGCTTGAAAAGCCGTCAGTGATTGGCTGCCATAGTTACGAACTCTCAACTATTTCTGAAAGTATTTCCTCTGACATCTGATCACCAGCATGAAGACTTCGAGCGAATAATGCTGGGAGCAAGTAGCAAATTAATGTTCGTGCATTAGACTTTAATTTAAATTAGGAGAAAAATGGATTACCTATATCACGAAATATAAATTTTGACCATATATATCTTACAGTCTTCTGTAACTTTGGAAATATTATTTAATGTTAGTACATGCGCTCAAATTCCCATACTGAAGCTTAGTGCGTACTGCTTTAGTTGGTGCTTTATTTGCAGGTTTTAAGGCTTGATTATAATCAGGGAAAAAAAATCGCACATTTGTATGTTGAAATAACCAGGCGGGTATCGCAGCTGTGCTGTTTTTAAGGCTGGATGGCCACCGTTTCTTCCAACAAAACTCTACAATTTTACTTTCGATATGCATTCTCATGCACATAATTTGCCTAATCTGTAATCATTACAAGTATTTAATATGAAAAAATTGAAAATAGCCAGTTCTTAGAAATGCAATTGTGCATCCACTGGATTTCCCGCCACCTCAAGCGCCGTTTAAATTCTACACAAGAAGAGGCTTACATAGTCCAATTCAACAGAGATTCACTCGAATAACAATAATGTTACTGGAAGCGAATGAAACAAAACATATATGTGGGGCTATCGCACTCCTACTCAAATATTTGAACATTATTATTTTCCTTCACATGTCAAAAAGCTCATTGAATATCTATAGTGTGAACAAATATTTTGTTTAAATACACTTAAAATTTTTGGTTCCTAACTGCATTGAATCCTGAAGCGGGAAAAGTTATTTGACACACGCTTTCGCACACATTAGCTCCATGTCGCTATGTTGTTAATCCGACAGATGTTCAGTGGAAGTCGCTTGTATTACTCTAGTGCATTGATAATGGAAAAGTTTTAACTGTGAATATGATCGCACTGCCTATCAGGAATGAAGGTTTGAAACGATTCATTTGATTTGTGCAGTCATGATACACGAGTTTGTCGGCAGAAAGTGCTGAAGTGTATATGAGTGTAAATAAAATAATTTTGTTCCACAGTTGGAATGGTTTGTTCAGTAAAAGCAATACAGTGTGTAATAGAATAGTCTTCTAAATTGAGTATTATAATATGAATGTTGTAAAGTATTCATGAAAAGTCGCCCTGGCGACGACGCAGGCAACTGATCACTTGGCTGGGCGCTGTTGCCATGTGGCAACATCTGTTGCATCCTGCATGATCCAATGTTCCTCCTGTGAATTAATTGCTCCAAAATACTATCGCAATTTATTTTACAATATTCGTGCAAACCTTCGTACATCATTTCGTTCGTAAAGCGAACCTATTTTATTATTGGAATGAACGGAAAAACTACAATCTGTCTGATCTCACCAAAATTTCCTTTATTACGTATATACAGCACTTAAAATGGAATAAAAAATAATTATCATTAGACATAATATCTATTACCTTAAATTCTGCATAATTGGATGTTTTGGCCATTCACATGCATCTCATAATGAGGGTAATTTTCTGATCGAACGTAGATGCTGGGAAGCATTACGAACTACGAATGACTTATGAAATAATCAAAGTCATCACATAATTTATCATCCAAGCCGAGCTAATAATTGAAAAAAAAGGTAATGCACTGTTCGAATATAATAATTTGCGGCAGGGTGCAGATTGACATAAGCGGACAGCTGTCGCAAGCCTATCTTAGTTATTTCTAGATTAGTAAACATTTTTTCATCCTCCCTCCAGTTGGATGTAAGATTATAATTATATGTTAGAGAATAATTGTAACGACAAACTATTTCTCATAAAAAAATTATTCGGCATCGGTTTAGCATTCGGGTAAAGCTGATTTGCGATGAGTGCAATTTGTATTGCCAAAATTCAAATTTTAGACAATTATCCGAAATCAACTTTGAACATATAGAAATTGCACTGAATAAAAGCTAAGTTTATAAAAATATCTGAGCGACGTTGTTGGATGTGTTGATATCCAAGCATTTCTCATACCACGAACAAACAATTGATTTTAGCTGGAATAAGTAGAACTAGTTGTAACTTATCTTCCTTAATGCACAATAATTAGTGAATTAAGTAAATGCACCGTTGAATTTAATAGCGCGCAGCAGGAAGGAGGTCGATGGCATCTGACTACGGGTACAAATAGTTGCCAGTTATCGCCAGATTAGAATCATACTATTATTTCCAACCGATATCATATTTATTATTCATTGTTATAGGCATATCCCGTACGTGTTTGCGTACCTGCGGTAATAGTAGTTCAAACATTCACATTTATTTAACTCTAGAAATTATAAGATAAACTATCAGAAAAAAAAACATAAAAAGCGGCAGAAACTCAAGACATCAGCGAATTCGATTGGAAACTCGCTTGTTGAATAATGCACGTTAGAATTTTTGAAAATTTCTTATCGATTTCGGAAAATGGTGACCTTGAACTCGAATTTCAGTCTATAAGTGTATCTTTATTCTTATTTGCCAGATTGTAGATAAAGGCAAAATGCCGGTGAATTAATTCCGACTGCCGCTCCACAAAGAGAGATTCTCGATATCGAAATATGTCCAACATTTCATAACTACTTCACTGAACAAACAATTCCAACTGTAGGTCATAACTACCCAGATAGGTGAACGGTTGTCAAAAAAGAGTTTGAAAAACCTGCAACCTGTATTCAGTGCGAATTGATTATTTTTTATAATGTGAAATTTGTTAGTCCGGATTTTTACTTTGCTGGTATCAGTCAGTCAACTTATCATTATTCAACTATTGACAGCTCATTTACAAATATCAATCATTCTTACAAGGTTAAATTTGTTATATCGGTAATTTAAACTTCGTTCATAGGTCGCTTATTACGATGCGCTGAAGAGAGATAAGTGTTCGCTGGGTCTGTGAACTCATTACTCACATCGATAATGTTTATTGTTATTCATGTTGTCTGCGTTGTCACGAAGTAAGTCTGCCTGTACGAGGTTCTCCTAATAGTGACAACTTATTTCCTACTTGCTGTCAATCATACAGGCTCGATGTTTCTACGCAGATGATCCTATGAATGGTCAGTGGAAGTCACTTGCTTCATTATTGTGCGTTGATAATACAATAGTATTAAATGCGTTCCTGAACGCAATTCTTAGCAGGAATTAATTTTTGAATAATTCTGGCTGTGTAGCCATGATAGTCGGCCTACATTTCGGCTCAGCTGGTGCAAAGTATGAATAGCGTAGTTATCGGTTAAATTTAGCGTCATCTGTTCAGAAGGGGCAATATGGAGATCAATAATTCGTCGTAAGGTAAAAGCGTTAAAAAAACTGCGAAAAATATTTTTGATATGTCGCCCTCGCGGTGACGCCATGTTGGTAATTTGCGTCTGGGGGCACCGTTGTAATTAAATGGCGATGTCGGATAAATTACGTAACGCAATATTATAGGTCCTCAAACTTGCTTGTTTTGTTTTTCTTATTTATCAATAAGTAAGGGCTCAGTAAATTCACACTGTCTGTAGGGCTTCATATTTGTGTGCGACGAGTTCAAGTGAGGTTGTCGTTTGTGTTGTTAGGATAGGAGAGCTTTGGCAGTAATTGTGCTGTGCGCAGCTGTGCACTCGGTGCGCACAGTGCGTCGCTGATGTTTGGTAGGAAATGACTTTATGTCAATATTATTAGTTGTGGATTCGTTATTCCTTATACATTCATTGTATTTACTCAGATATGGAATTGTTTACTTATCATTAGTAGAGGTTAAATATGTTCTAATTTTTTATTGCTTTGTGATTGTCAAAATGACGGGAGTCTCCAAAGAACGGTTAAAATCGGTAACAGAACGACCTTGAGCTGACATGTTTGGAAGGTACTGACATGTTTGAAATGATTAATTGTATTTGTGCAGCATTGATAAGCAAGCCTGGCGATACCGAATAGAATGGACGAAAAGGCTCAAAATATGATGAACTACTCACTCTTGTCTAATAGTGCGAGAGTTGCCGTTCTTTCATTTTGGATGCAGGCATTTATATGCAAATAAATTCAATGTAAATAGTAATTGCCGACCCATTTCAATTGTCGTTCGATTAATATCGACATTGTTATGTATGCTTCTGCCCGCCTTGAAGCTCGTAATCTTGTTGAGGTTCCTCGCAGGTTGAGGACGACGAGGCTGGAGGCGATGAAAGGTTGTTTGCTTGTCTTTGATAATCACAAACATCATTGCAAATATCTATTCTCTGCATGTGTGCTACAAGACAGATTCACAGTATCAGTTGATAGGTCCTCAGCTTACGGTCACACGTTTAAGCCAGGTGTACAGATCATATTACAACTGTCTTCCAATTCTAGTACGGTCACCTGCCGTGAGTATCATCATAGATACACATCGGTGTGTAAAGACTCGTACGTAATAGACATAAAGAACGATAAAATTGCACTGGATGCTACTTGCGGCTTACTTTTGTGAGATTTTTATCAGAAAATGGAGTTGACATTAATCATTATGTATGAGTCATCCAGATACTCATTTTCTTCTATATTATTTGAGGACTGACTATAGTATAGACGATTTTCCAAAAGCGTAAGCTACTCATTCATATCTTCGCATAGGATTTGATGAATCTATGAAATATATTTATTGATAATTAAATATTTCTCCAATCCCGGCCTAATGTTTTATTACCTGACTTTTACTTTAACTAATTTCCTGATTTTAGTCATTGAAAATCTTTGTGGTCATGCTGCATGCCTGTCTTCCGAAGTTTGCTCCGTGAAAATCGTTTGTTTATTTAAAATGAATCGAAGAAAGCAAGTTGTTCACTACATCTCTCAACACACTAATGTCTTTAGATAAATGTAAACATGGATAAAATTATTCATGTGAAATTTGCGGCCATGATATCCATCTCTATGAATATGATGCTGAGTGGCTTTGACTGGCATTCAGAGCATTCAAGACATATACATTAGTTAGTGCACATATGAGGCGATGTTTTTATTATACATTCAGTAAATTTTTATATATTGCTGATTTGATCTAACTTTAGTTGTTATAAAGTTGTTTAAAAAATTATTGAATTTTGGTCGTCCCTCAGGGATTTATGTATGATAGTGAAAGCTGCTAAACGCGTAGATGAGTAGCAATGGCGTTAATTGTTTTCATTAATTCGCGCATGTTGCTTCCTATAAAAGACATCCAAAAATACTGTCCCCCAACAATGCGTAAAATGCAATAGTAGAGATACGAGCAACAGTAATCACGCTTTTCCGACACAATTGTGTTCAACTGCGAATTGCGTTCTACGCAACCTAAGAACGCAACTGCAACGTTCAACACAAAATTGCGTTCGTAGGACGACGATGCATTTAGATTTTGAACCGTTTTCAATGAAGATATTGAGAATTGTTACCATTTTCTTCGTAACAATTGTGGCGACTGTGTTGATTATGCCAGATCTGGCGTGTCGCCGATTCTAGACTTCCTAGATTGTTTTTGCAGCTTGCCAAGGATTTGAGCCCAGACCCTAGCAACCCTTCGCCCTCGAGTATGTAACGCCAGTGCTGGAGGAGAGTTTTTTAGAAAAATACTGGGGAGTGACGATAAAGTATTGAATTTCGAGTAGCACGTAGCACAAGCAGCTTGGAAGGCAAATATGAACTCAAATAGCATTAATAAGTCACGCATTTGACTTACTTGATCGACAGACATTCGTTGGGCTGTTGAAGTCTCTTGTTTGGCCAGTGCTAGAGTACCGGCACACAAAACCCTCTCACTCTTACGGTCATAAGTTTAAGCCAGGTGTACACATCATATTACAACTGTCTTCCAATTCTAGCCAGGTCTCCAGCCATGATTATCATCATAGATACGCATCGGTGTGTAATCTCTCGTACGTAATACACATAAAGAACGATATAACTGTACTGAATGCTACTTGCGGCTTACTTTTGTCGAATTTTTATCATTAAATGGGTTATCAATAATCTCTATGTATTAGTCAACCAGTTACTCATTTTCTTTATATTAGTTGAGGACCGACTATAGTATAGACCAATTTTTTCGAAGCAAACGTTCCTCATCCATATATTTGCTTATGATTTGAAAAATCCTATGACATATATTTATTGCAAATTCAATATTTTTTCAACCCTGTGCTTGAACTTTCAATTCCTGATTTGTACTTCAATTAATTTACTAATTTTAGTCAGTTTAAATCAATGTAGTCATGCTGCATGCCGGTCATCCGAAGTTTACTCCGTGAAAATCGCTTGTTTACTTTTAATGAATTGTTTGTTTACTGTTGTTTACTAATGAATTGTTTTAATTGTTTGCTACCTCTCACAACACTCTACTCTCCTTGGATATATATGAACATGGATAAAATTATTCATGTGAACTGTGCTGCCATCATATACAAGTCTGCTGAAGCTGAGTGTTCAACTGGCATTCAAGGCAAATACCATAGTTAACGCTCAAACTTCTTCATGATCCAGTATTATGTTCAGTTGTTCAGTAAATGTGTAATTGACCAATCGAGCTCCATAATGGATATGATAGGAAAATGTGAAAATAAAAGTGAATGTAATATGTTGACCGTAATGGTACTAGGACTGATGCAGTAAATGCAAGATCTTGCATAATTAGAGAAAAGCGATAAATGTTCTCAGAATGGCTTCAATTTTGTTAATGAGCTGCCGCTTGTAACTTCCTGTTCATGACTTCTGAAATTCCAAAAATGTTGCCTCCCCAACACAAGCGTAAAAGATAACATAACAAGTAACAGTTGAGATAAGAGTAACAGTAACGCTTTTCCACACAGAATTGCGTTAAACTGCACGCGCGAGACGCACTAAGACGCGTTAGGTGCGTCTTACGGCTCACCGCAGAAACGCGCTAGATTGATCTGTTCCTTTGAGCGGCTGATGGAGTCTTTGGCGGCTCGAAGGTTGTGCTTGAGAGTCAGGGTGGATTTTACAGAGCTAATCAGCTCATTTATTACGCCTACTCTATCATTATGGTATCTTGGGACTGACGATGCATTTAGATTTTGAACCGTTTTTAATTCAGATTGTGAGAATTTTCACCATTTTCTTCGTAGCAATTGTGGCGATTTTGTTGATTATGCTAGATCTGGCGTGTCGCCGATTCTAGACTTCCTAGATTGTTTTTGCAGCTTGCCAAGGATTTGAGCCCAGACCCTAGCTACCCTTCGCCCTAGAGTATGTAACGCCAGTGCTGGAGGAGAGTTGATTAGAAAAATACTGGGGAGTGACGATAAAGTATTGAATTTCGAGTAGCACGTAGCACAAGCAGCTTGAAAGGCAAATATGAACTCAGATAGCATTAATTAGGCACGCATTTGGCTTACTAAGTCGCCGATAAAGTTGTATGTAGAAATGTAAGAGTCTACGACTCCTACATGTCTCTATGTTCATTCCAAAATTTGAATTATATTCAGAAGTTGTTCACTCTACGTTCGCAAAGAAATACTGTAGGGTGTTGACATTTGGAAGTTTATGAAATTGCACTTATTGAACAAAAGCAACTCTTGCTCTCAAGATAATTGGAGAAGATTCCATGAATGGCTCTCTAGCTGGACAGAATGGCCCTGTGCTCTTCCTAAGAGTAAGACTAAGAAATATATATCACTTGTAATTAAGTTGCTTCGCCAAAAGTTTCCTAATTTTTGGGCAAGACGTTGCTAATCTTTATGCTAATTGACGATAAACAAATTGTAATCAATAAACAGGGTCTCAGAATATTGCGGTACACCGCTCATAAACAGTGCAACAGTATGTACTTGCCGCTCCTACTAATATCGGTCTCAAGTTACTGAACGGCAAATTTTCAGCACGCCACTTTCTATGCGTATTATTTCACGAAATTTATACTTATATTTCTTTAGAATTAATTACCGATGGTGTCACTCTTGCATTTTCGACCAAGTTCACTGATTACCTGACGCATCCGCATTATTGGAGGACTGACTAACATAAACAAGAAATCATGAATGAGTCATGTGGATCATCGGTGCCTACACGCATGTGAGTTTGACAAGCCTGATATTTCCATTTAATGTGCATTGAATTTTTTTTGAGGCGTGACATTCCTTTCATTACTGAAAACTTATATGTCAATATCTATTACTGACATGCGGTTATTTTGGCCATGTCGGTTAACCGAAGTTTATTCATTGAACGCTACATAATTATGATGCGCTGAAGAGAGATGAGAGTTCACTACAACTCTCAACTCTCAGCCCTGCATGGACAAATGTTTAGAATTATTTACGTTGTCTGTTACCAAGATATACAAGTCTGTTGACTGACGCTTCCAACTCGAGTGTGGTAAATGTCATAGTCAGGGCTCACAGTTTCTAGTGTTTGTTCAGTAATAGCTTACATAAAAGTAAACTCTCCAGCTCTTTATGCGAAGTTGTATATAATATTGCGTCAGTGAAATTAGAACTGCTGCTCTCGAAGCGGCTATGAGGAGGAGTGTGCGTTCACTGGTACTCAAATGTTCGCTTATGAGGTAGTTATTGCTACAATAATCAATAACATAACTAACTTGCTTCTATCACTTATACTCCTAGTAGTTCTAATAATGTTGCTGGTTGCAGCATCGTCCTGGTGATGTGTAGTTATGCTAACCTGCACGCGCGGGACGCATTAAGACGCACTTGATTGTGCTATCATTTCGATACGTTCTTGTCGTTTGTTTTCGTTGTATGGTGCAAAATACAGTAGGAAATAAATACATGTTTGCTTTTATGAGACTCAAAATTCGTGGATACCGGGAGAACAAAAGCAAGTGTTGATAATTTAGTTCTATTCAATTATTAGTTTGCTGACATCGCAAGTAACTAAGAATTTTGTAACGAAAAAATAAAATAAATTCATTATACCTTCATTGAAAATGTTTGAGGACCATTTCCATTGTCATTTTAAAGAAAAAGCTTGATAATACTTGTATAGAACCAGATTTTAAACTGATGATTAAGCTGGTCTTAAAACTTTTTCAATTAAAATCTGTCGAAAGATATCTTCATAATAACCTCATAACTATCGTTTTCATTATTAAGCTGCATCTCAAGTGCAGTCCATCACTCAAGTTTGTTCATTGTAATTATTGTAAAGCAAGTTGCTCATGCATCAGTGCGGGACTCGCGCGGTCACTCGCATTATGCGGCGCTGTTGAGCGAGCAACTCAATGGCCGTCACTGCGGCGAACGATTGTCATGTCTGTCATATAGCGCTCGTAATAAAGACAAGTTCCATGGATGGTTAAGCGATTGATTTTAGGACGAGTTATTTTAAATAGTTTATATTAATTGTATCATATAATTGCCCGTGGGTATTATCCAGTTTTTAATGTTATACGCCTATTTAAACTCGTGATTTCCTGTCGTTCTTACTTCGTCCTTACATTTAATAAAAACACGCAATTCTTCGAGGGAAATTCAATACTTGTATTGTGTGGAATCGCTTGAATTATTCACTGGAAGAATTAACGTTCACTATAAATAAGACATGTCATGTCCCTTGACAACACCGAGGAGGCGCGCCCGGGATCTTGATAGCCTCCTACATACTTCACGTATGTAGCGTCCTACATATTTCAAGTATGTAGCCTCCTACATACTTCACGTATGTAGCGTCCTACATACTTCACGTATGTAGCCTCCTACATATTTCACGTATGTAGCCTCCTTTATACTTCACGTATGTAGCCTCCTACATACTTCACGTATGTAGCCTCCTACATACTTCACGTATGTAGCCTCCTACATNATGTATCTTCATATACTTGACTTGTTAAGTCGTTCTCTAACGCAATATAATTCAATATATAGAACTTTTTGTTTCAAATAAATGAGATAAAAGAATTAGATTTGCCCATGTATTTTTGTAGCACGATTTCTTTGTTACATCTAAGAGGTTTGCGCCATATATATGTCAATATATAAAAATTTATTTTATAGTATTTGTAATGCAAATAAATATAGTATTCATAGTATTTGTAATGCAATATTTGTAAATTGTCATCATCGTTATTATCAAGACGCGGATTAGTCCTGTATTATGCTGGTGAAGCACAACCTACGAGCAGCCAAAGACTCCATCAGCCGCTCAAAGGAATAGATCAATCGAGCGCTCAATCGCTTCAACCTAACAGGCTTCACCGCATCTACAGAACTTTATTCGCTGCATATGTTGCTTCTTCGAGGAATAACGAGGCCAAGATTTCCCATCTTTTTTAGGTAATTCAATACTTAATCGTAAATTATTACCAACATGTCAGGTTGAAATACTCCGCAACGATATGCTTCAATTCATCTTAAAACGCATAATTACATATTAGATAGATATTTGTAATCAGGTTGCTTTCTTACAAGCTACTACTGAAAACTTTAGAAGGATATTGAACACTAACTATGATATATAGATTAGGCGCCTGTAGAACAACACGCGTCAGCAGGCAAAGATGATACTGACCATTTCTCGTCAGGTTTTGAGTTACATGCTACGTGCCCTAGTTTAAGAATACTAAATATTTGCCATTTTCCGTGTTTTCGCCAGAGTTGCGGGCTTTTAACAAGTCTAAAGTGTTTCATATCATATCAGTATTTAATCACTAATTTTGTGAGCGATTGCAAATAATGCTATTTATGATCGTTTTTTCTTCATTTTATTGTTCATTTGCTTCGTATTCAAGGGTTAAATTCTTCATCGCGAGTCTTCAATTTGCTGTTATTTCTCCGTTTCAGGATGGCTCCAATGTCCGAAGTTCAGACACGGCAAGATTTTTATGAATAATTTAGATGGCAGAACACAGTGTTTCTATTGTGTGTTTTTTGTATTCAAAGTTTGTTATATCATTGTTGTTTTAATTTATCTGCAATATATAATTTTACTTTATATTATGGTTTAATGTCTGGGGATACCGGAGGCTATTTTCGTACATATTTATTGTATGGACCCCGTCAGCTGACAACATGAATTATTTGCACATTTATCCATGCAGGGCAGTGACTTGAGAGACGTAGTGAACACTTCTCTTACATCGCTCATCACAATTAAAAAAGCGTTTTTTCTGAGTAATTTTCGTGTACCCGACATCACCATGCAAATAGGTTCTCAAAAACTGATCGATGCTATAGCAAAAAAATTGAAGCACAAGTCGAGAAGAAGTCGAGTCGAGTTTGAAACAATATCCAGTTGGCAACTGATGTATGTCGATCATTGGATTGTTAACATAATATGTGAACTATGGATGAATAATGTTCCGTTCGATTAATACTTCTCTACTTAAGTCAGCCTTGAATAATGCTTATAAATTGTTTGCTCAGTTGACTCGTACATGAATTTTCATTGCCCACCGTCATTAAGCATCAGAAATATTAAAGCCGATTTGATTATCTATAGGCAGGAGAGTATTATTCTAAAGTACGGTTTTAAGTGCAGGGCTGGGGAAGTAGTCATAGATAGTATCGGTCGATTAGTGAAATGGAGCACAAAACCGTGCTATTCAGTTCTATGCTTGCTTATTGCTCTCAATTCTTGCTCAAGGCATGAGAACCTACGGCTATGTAAATCTTCGCTGTTAATTGTCTTAGACAAGCGTACGCATTTTTTTATGTATTAGTTCTAATCACTAATTGTATAACCTGTGCGAAGCTCTGGTTATACAAAACTATTAAGCATGCAAGTATTTCTCAATATATACTTACGTACAACATGTGATTGGTGACGGGATTTGTCCTAATGAAGAAATTAGTGATATATGTAGCGACAACTACGTTATTTTGATTAACCTGGACTCCAGATCTAGGCCGACTTATGTATCGTGGTTAATTATGTAGGCAAAATGAGTCATTTGAAACAATTATTCTTCTTAGCTACGGCGTGAAGAAACACAGTTATTATTTTTACATTATCAACCTACAATTTTGAAGCAAGCGCTGACCGTGGCCATATCATCAAAATTCGCTCAATTACAAGTGGCCGCTCAGTACACGTAGCGATCGATATTTTTCTCGCCTTGAGTTTTGCTTAAAATTTTATTTAGAATGTTAGAAGAATTCTCCTAATTTATATGAGCATAAATTTTAATTCTTGTTCCTCACAGTTATCAATGAATAAGGCTCTGTAGTTACTACAGAATGCGTTGGAACTTCATGGCTAACAAAGATTATTGAGATGTGTT
This sequence comes from Hyalella azteca, assembly GCF_000764305.2. Taxonomy (NCBI): domain Eukaryota; kingdom Metazoa; phylum Arthropoda; class Malacostraca; order Amphipoda; family Hyalellidae; genus Hyalella; species Hyalella azteca. The sequence continues at coordinate 109,854 of NW_025946859.1, read as the reverse complement.
GACTGCGTTGTTCATTGTTTGCCTCAGAGTCTGCACTTACTTCTACTTCAATGTGTTCCTCATATGTGGCCTCTTAATTGTCTGTAAAATATACAGCGGGTTGCTAGTCAGTTTAAGGTGGGTCAAGTTAAGCAATGAAAGTGGGTCAAGCAATGAAAGTTATATATACGGTGAAACGCAATTTTAGGTTAATCAAGTCTATGACTTAAAGTTTTATTTAATTATTTTGAAGTTATTGTCTTATGTTTCTTCAGAATAACTGCAATTCTGGTGGGGCCAGTTTGATACTGTCTGGCACGCGGAGGGGACGACGTAATTATTTGTATGATTTTTATCTCTTTTATTGTGTGTTGTTATTCATTACTACTTCATATTGTACACTATTGGAATCTTTGCTAGCCATATGAATTATATTTATGTGGAAGGAAGATTAAAAGTTGATTACGAAGAACTTGCTTTCCTATACTCTACCCCTCCTCATAAGCTTCCTGATAAACTGAAGCTACAGCTCCATCAAGCATGTTCAGTGGAAGTCGTCGCCCTCATTAGTGCGCGTTGACAATGGAGAAGTGTTGACTGCATTTCTGAACGCTCTGCCCAGCAAGAATTAAATTTCTTATAATTCATTCTGTCTGTACAGCAACGATTAAAATAGTACGTCGAAGTCAAGGGCTCAATCTGAAATCAATTCGAATAGGGAGCTATCTCTTTAGGGAGCTATCTCTCGAATAGGGAGCTATCTCTTTAGGGAGCTATCTCTCGAATAGGGAGCTATCTTTATCTCACAGTTTTCACAAATCGATCAGTTGTAAAAGATGATCATTTTATTAGCTCATCTTGTTTGTAAATAAATATATTCTTAGTAAAGCAAAATGTTGTATGTATGTTGCTAAAGCGGCAATGTTATTGAGGCGAATCGTTAACTAGATTAGGAGGTCTCGTCGCAATAGCACTCAGCTCGGATGATGTAACTGATCGAGTTCTAAAATGCAAGCTCACCTAATCATATTCGCGAATACGATAGAATTTTATAATATTTCTTTCTATAAGTTTAAAAATACAGTAAAGTGATCATAGTTTCAGTAACACACATGCTATGTCAACCTAATATTCCTTCAACCACGTTAATCAATTTGTTTTCTTAATTTGCAATAATATTTTATTGAATAAAAACTTATTCCAACTTGTTATCGGCCAAATTATCCTACTTTCGCTATTTCGATGATACTATTTATGGTTAATGGAAATCGCCTGCTTCATTATTTTGCGTTGATCATGGGAAGTGTAGACTACGTTTCTGAACGCACTGCTTAGCAGGAATTAATGCATAAAATTCATTATTTTGTCTGGGCTGCCATGGCACATAAGTCAGCCAAAGTCGCTTTCTCGGCAGGTACTTAATTAGAATAGCTTTGTTACCGCTCGCATCTAATTTGATGTGTTTAGTGTGGGCAATATGGAAGCTAATGATAACAATTTCTACAGAGGGAGGGCTTCTTCAAGACAAAAAAATATTTTTGAAATGTTGCCACCATAGAGGTGACGCTGCAATTAAAAGTTTCACTTATGCTGGAGATTCATCATCCATGCTTACCCTCCTTTGTACGGGGTAACCCTCCTAACGCCTTTCCTCCTTTCCTTATCCTCCCTTGTTACACTCTCTAAGCATTTCAGTAACCTTCCCTTGACGTGCCTTTATCAGAAAAAGTGATTAATAGTCTAGTGACAATATGTCTTTCGTTCAGAAATTTGTACTCTGTGAATTAAATATCATCGAAATGATTTAGGTATTGAATTTGATGCATTTATATGATGAAGATGAGCATGTAACTGTGCGAAAACGCCTATTTGGCTTGAAGTCTAAGCTCATATTACAGTGAGGGACGAGGGACACCAGCAAATCTTAGACGAGGGGAGAGAGGAGGGGTGTCAGACATGAGGGTGTGAGGTTAAAGGCCGTAAGCTGCTCGCAGTTCCGTAGCGTCTCTTTCAAAGTTGTGTTATATTAATATAATTACATCATGTTATTTGTAAACATTTAAATAAAATTTGTTGTTTATTTGAGAAAATGTTTATCAAAGCTTACAATACTTTTTTGCACAAAAAAATTATCGTAATTACATCCTTTAACCGGATAAATAAAATAAATCAAATAGAAAAATAAAAATATTGAAATTGATCGACCGCACAACATAATGTATTATTTTCATTTCTTTGAGGTCGCGCTATAAATAGCAAAGAGTTTGGTGGTAGTAGTCAAGGTTCATTGATAGCATGTGCTCTAGTGCATGACTGTATAGTGGAGCAGCGGGACAGGCCTGCGTTTGCACGACATTCCTAAGCCACCACGCCGGCCAGACGTAAGATAGTACTCACGGCAGCGAACCCGGGCACCCTCGCTCTGGAGTTCGGGCGGTTCTCCATACCCTACCTAAGCACCAACCAAAGCTCTACACTCATGACCCTTATCTCCTGCTTCGGTATGGGGAATGTTAACGCATATTCTTACATATATAGCCTTCCCGCACGGTCTCCCTGCATAGACCTCCGAAAGAATATCTACGGTTCTAAGACAATTTCACTTATCTATAAAACATTACAGCCTAATCATTTTTAACTAGCGAACACGTTTGTTACTACTATTCTTTTGTTATACATGTTTAATGATTACATCATTCTTCTGCATTATTGAAAGGCTAACTTCTATATAAACGATCATCTATGAGAACAAACGTTGAACATCACTGCCTATATGAATGAGTTTGGAAAACCTCTTGTATTTGGTGCTAATTGATGATCATTTCAAACGCACTATTTTTTATTCTGGATTTGTACTTCATAGCACTATTGATAGCTTATTCGAAAATATAAATCTGCCCTACAAGGTTAATTTGGTTATGCCCGTTGTCCGAAGTGTGTTCTGATGAAGACGCTTGCTAAATTACAATGAGCTGAAGAAGAATAGTTGTTCAATAGTCCTGTGAATTCTCCACACATCAAGGGAAAATGCTTCGAATTATGCATGCTGTCCGTCTTGTCACGGAATAAGTCTTCCTATAGGCTGAGGCTCAAATGGCGCTCCAGTTAATGATTTTCTTAATCAGGCAGACTTGCTACCTGCAATCAGCCATTTAAGCTCGATGTTTCTCCGCTGATGACCTGATGCATGGTCAGTGGACGTCATTTGCTTCTTCATTGTGCGTTGAGAATGGAAATTTGTCATCTGCGTTCCTGAACGCACCGCCAAGCAAGAAAGAATTTTGGAATAATTAGTTGTGTCTGTGTAGCCAGGATTCACAAGTCAGTCGACGCTCATACTACCGTATGCTTAAAATGAATATGACATCACTCGTCACTACCGGTCACGCTCCACTTTCCTCCAAGGCCTACTGATAACATGATCATATAACGTATCATTGAGTTACAAAAACTTATTTTCTACCTGCTATCAGGTATGTAATCTTACTGTCCGCTGATGATCCGATGCATGGTCAGTAGAGTTCATTTGCTTCTTTATTGAGCGTTGATAATTGAAAAGTGTTGACAGCGTTTGTAAACGCACTTCATAGCTCAAATTAATTAATGCTTGGCATGATAAATTTTGTTTGTGCAACCGTGATACACAAGTCAGCCGACGCAGAGCGCCCAGGCAGCATTGAGTGTGAATAGTGTAGTTATCGCTCAAAATTTGCGTAACTTGTTCAGTACATGCAAATAGGGTGCCAATCATTCTTTGACTGATATGCGAAGGCTGACCGTCCATAAAGTTCTGTTTTCTAATAATTTTAGAAACGTTACCCTCGCGGTGACGCTGAAAAATATATGTCCGAACTTCCTCATGAGGTAAAAAGTAAGTGAGCTCATCGTCCAAAAGGGATGAAAGTTTGTAGAAATTTCCAAATCTTGAGGGCCATTGAATTGCTTGTTTGCCTTGCTTAGTTAGCAATAAATAGAGAACTGTGATAAGTTCAAAAGGCTTTGGATCTTTATGGTGAACACGTCGATTTAACTTGGACGTGCTTTGGTATTTTTTTATTCGCGGCCACACCCTCTTAAAATTCTTGTTTGTTGATTGATTGACCATGCGTAGTTTCAGTTAACTTTGTTTATTTACGTTCAAATGCGCGTTTGCTCAAGCTTTAATTAGGAGGCTGAATTGCCCATGGGTTTGGCCTTTTGTTCTGCAGTGACCACCTTGCCCTTTGGCCTTAAACTCCCAATGAACCCTTAAAACAAATGTACCTTCCCTCATATTGATAATTTATTTCTCTTTAGAGTTCAATCCGCAATTCGCATTGGCGTCTGCCCTTCGTTAATTCTACAGGGTGGAGCGCGGTAATTTGCTTATTTGCACTGCATGCTGTGGCGGCACTGACGGTCGAAGATAGAGGAGAGTGGTCGTGGCTTACAGTGGATGGCGGGAAATTTGTATTCGTCTGGCTCTCAGTTGCCATCATGCAGTGGACACGTAAGGAGAGGTCATTTTGTGTAGAAGCGTATTTTTCAAATGCCTACTCGATCATTGCAATGCAGCGTGCTTTTCGTTCACGATTCGCTGTTCCTTCACGCGGACGTGTTCCTGGACGGCAATCAATTGTAAATTGGGTGAATGCATTCAGAACAGCAGGGAATGTGTCATGTCTACGAAAGGGGACCTGAGAGAAGGATTACAACACCACAAAACATCGAGAGAGTTAGAGAAGCAGTACTGCAAACTCCGAAACGCTCTGCTCGGAAGTAATCATTTGCTATTGGCATATGTCTATGTCTTGGCATTTGTCTATTTGTCTATGATACAGGATTATTTTCAGCCAGCCCTTGAGGCAATGGAATTAGAGGATACATGATTCCAACAGGATGGTGCCACTGCACACACAGCGAGGGTTACCATGAATTGTTCGAGGCAAATGTTTCCTGTACGGCTGATCTCTTTGAGGGGTGATGTGACCTGGCCACCACGCTCACCAGATTTAGCCCCATGCGATTTTTTCCTTAGGGTTACCTGAAGTCTAAGGTGTATACCAACCGCCCCAACACCTTGGAAGACCTATGGAACAATATTGAAGCTGAAATTGGCAGAATTCCAGTGGGCATGCTTGTTATAGAGTTCATGAAAACTTCAGAAAACGTATGCAGCAGTGTGTGGAATGCGAAGGTCGACATTTGCCAGATACACTATTTAAAACCACGTAATTTATAAATTCCATTATCGTTCAGTATAATTCAAATATCAAATAAATTTTTCTAGTGATCACAAGTTTTTTATTTCATTCCCAATTCAGCAAATTATCGCGCGCCACCCTGTACTTCAATGGCCACTTGCTTGCCTGTCAAAAGTGCAACTGGTCGAAAATAATTTTAAAGTATTCAATAGGTTGGTGTGAGTAATAAAGCGAGATATAATTTTAAGTTAATTGAATTTCTAACTTGAATCTTTGTTTCCTGCTAGTCAGCATGGTGGGGGCAAGTCTAGCTGGTACTGACCGCCTCACAAGGGGAATACTTAATTATTAGTTTGCTTCTTATCCGTTTTGAGGTTTGTCTTTCTTTTTATTCATTGCTAGTTCATATTGTCTACTATTGGAAATTTCGTTACGAGCTGTGAAAATGCATTATGATGATCTTTCTTTTGCATTCATTCAACACTCCCCTGCCCTCACCCTTCCTCGAAATGTACCTGAGGAACTGAAGCTACAGCTTCAGCCCCATCATTCATTTCATTTACGGGACCAAGACTAAAGTGTATGATAATTCCAGGCTTGAAGGGCAAGTCCTATGAAGAAAGATTAAAGATTATGAAGCTTCCAAGCCTCAGTTATCGACGTCTGCGTGGGGACCTCATTGAAGTATACAAGTATACTCATGGTTTATACAAGGTCCCAGAAGGATTGTGGGTACCTCATTGAAGTATACAAGTATACTCATGGTTTATACAAGGTTCCAGAAGGATCACTAGAATTTGAAACAAGAACCAACACCAGGGGCCACGGCTATAAACTAAAAAAACTGCGCTGCAACTTCTCCACCTTCTCCACGCGCCAACATTTCTTCTCGCTTCGAATCACCGACATGTGGAACTGCCTCCCTGATTACATCGTTGGCGCACCGAGTATGAACGCGTTCAAGAACAGGCTAGATAAAGCTATGAAAAATATTTGTTCAGATTTGAAGTGCCCAGCACCATATCAAACCCGGTGGAAGTCGAGTAGCTATTTCAAACTATTGTCAGTCATGAAAAGATCCGGTCAAATGACACGATTTTAGATCTTCTGTGAACAAGGCACGAAAAGGAAAAGAATCGGCGACAGGTCACATCAGGCCTACACTTCAGCGCCGAGATGTTATTTACATGCCCCACTACACTTCAGCGCCACTATGTTATGTTATTTACATGCACGCTCAACAGCAGCCAGCCAGTCAAGGCCGCATGCATTTGTTGAAGTTACCAACCTCCTGATGTCGGTCCACATGACACTGATGTTGGAAAACTGAAACACATCCATGCGACAACATTTCTTCTCGCTTCGAGTCACCGACATGTGGAACAGCCTCCCTGATAGCATCGTTGACGCTCCGAGTATGAACGCCTTTAAGAACAGACTAGACGAAGCTATGCAGGACACTCTACCAAATTACGGACCAGGCAATAAGTCCAGCAGCTATCTCAATCAATCGTCAGCTATGGAAAGATCGGGTTCCCGAGGCCGGATCCCTTGTGAATCAAGTCACGAAAAATTCAAGAATCGGCAACAGGCCATGGGCCTATTTCTTCAGTGCCGACACTTCTATTCTATTCAAATTATTGACGAGCTAGTTAAATCCCGAAGACCGCATACGAGCAGTTTTACATCATTCAAGTAAGTCAGTACCCTATGTGTACACCAAACCCTTGGTGCTTAGTGTACCTCAAAGTGTAGAACGCGGATGAAATTTTGAGATGAATTTGTACAGGCAAATAATCTTATGTCAACTATGAGATCATGTTTTCATTCTAATAACTTGAGAGTATTTATCACGTCAGGATTAATCAAGTTGTGCTACAAGTCTCTGAAATAAACTGGGTGAGGCATGTTCCTAAGTTTACTTATACAATTTTGGTCCAAACTACCCACAATTTTTTCATACTACTTCAAAAATCAAAGCAAAAAGTTTGTTCGGGGCCGAAAAACTTTTCATGGACAATAACTGTATATACAAGTATTCTCATTTCTTAAGAGAAGATATATATGAACTACTTTACAGTTAATTACATGCGGCTTCACTGCGATCTGCCATCAAATAAAGCAGATAAATCGCGAGCTTATGAGATTTTCACATGATTGGTAATATTTTCATTAGCATAAAGTCAACCTATTCGCTTATTCTTGTATTGCAATCTTCTCTTTTTTTCATTCTTTGAATTTTCCGTACCCCTGGAGTAGATTCACTATGCACTAAGTACATTTTTACTGAGTACATAGATCAACAGCAAGATGTCAGGACTAACCAGAGTATAGCCAAGTATGCTGATGGTAAGTCTCGGCACCAATATCCTGGTAGGAATAGCGTTGACAACGGTTCATGTGTCCATAGACAAGGGGCTTAACGCATGCACGGGGAAGTTAACAAACGGGCATCCCGGCAATAATGTCCTTCAGTTAAGCATCACATATTTTTGTAATAAAATGGGATAATTAACTCACGTTTACAATAATATCCATGGAATATAAACGTGACAAGTCGTTTCCTTCTAAATCTTTATTCATTGTTAAGCAATATTGTTCCCAGCATATAACAAGAAAGCTTCACGCCATCTAATCTCGCACCAGTATCTTAGTGCTCCCTGTCTCTAGCAAATTTAAAATTGGTCGCGGTGTTCGCACAATGTATCAGAGGTTCGCACAGGCAATACAATCAATGAAAAGAACTTTCACTTTGATAAAAGCGTAGCCAAGTCTATGACCAGAGCTGGGCAGTAGCGCGCTACATGTAGCGGCCGCTACTAGCAGCCGCTACATTTTCAGTAGCGGTAGCGGCGCTACATTTAAGCAATTGTAGCGGTAGCGGTAGCGCCCACTACATATTTAAATAGCGATACGTGGTTTTGTCGCTACAGCGCTACCGCTACATTTATAGATAAAGCCTTTAGATTTTACTTAATAGTATTAAATATTATTTAAAAACCAGCACGATACATACTATAATATACATAAAATAAATTACAGAATAAAACTGTACTGAAGATTTCGGTGTAATGTTGTCAACCTCAGCCTGTTACTAGTGTCAACATGTTAGTTGTTACTTGTTAAGTTGTTACCAGTTACCACTTGTTCTTGTTCCGTGCAAGCTACCAGCAGCAGCAGCGATGACGATACTCACTTACTTGATAAGTTCAGTGTAAAAGGCCTTGCGGCCTGTTCACCACGCCTGGTTGGGGGGTTGCTTCTTGACTATTTGTCGCATGCGTGGCTAGCAGTTAGTCCAGAAGTGCCAAAAGGGGAGCTAATGACAGCATTCGGGGTCGTACAGTTCTCTGCGTTTCGCCCAGTGCTGTCAAGCCTGATCTTGAAGGCGTTAATAGAGGGGGCAGTGACGACGCTGTCCGGCAGGCTGTTCCATATTGACACGACTCGGTAGGAGAAGTAGCCGGCTCTGACGTTCAGTCTGCAGCTTCCCTTGGCGAGTTTCAGGCTGTTCCCGCGGGTATCTCTGCCGTCGAGAAGGTGCAGCTGGGGGCGGTCAGCCTCGTAGGTACCGTGGACATACTTGAAAACGTCGATCATATCCCCTCTTAGTCTTCTGTGCTCCAAGCTGGGAAGACCTAGTGAGGCGAGGCGTTTTGGGTACGGCTTGTCCTTGAGGCTTGCGATAAGCTTGGTTGCCCTCCTCTGAACGTCCTCCAGGTCGGAGCGCAGAGTCTTGTGCCTTGGCTGCCAGACTGAGTGGCCATACTCGAGCATCTGTCGAACGAAGAGAATGCTGATTCGTTATTTAATGAAGTCCAGAAAACACGAAATCACAGTCAAGTGATCGACTAGTGAAGGATTATTTGGAAAGTCCGCTAAGCACCGCTTTACCTGCTCCTGAATCATTTCCTTGTAACCCGTTCCTTGAGATTTTCCCGTAGCCGTTCCTTGAGTACAACACTCCAATCCCTTCTAGTGCTGCGGTGAAGAGGATGCTTTCCTTGGGAAAGGATATCCTAAAGCCAAAGCGTTCAAGCTTGTCGGATGTTCATTTTGAATTGCTGGTATTTTTAAAAGAAAATTTTTAACTAAATGGAAATATTTTTCCGTGTTGTTTGCTGGCGAGTAAATGTTAGTTATTTGTATATTTCAATTTGCTTACGACTTGCGAGTAAATGTTACAGGTATTGTTATGTTTCAGTTTGCTTGCAGGAAAATGTTACAGGTTTCACTTTGCTTGCGACTGGCGAGTAAATGTTACAGGTATTTTTTCATGTTTCAGTTTGCTTAGTTATTTTACACAGTTATTTTTATGTTTCACCTTCCCTACATGGATGTCTACTTTAATCTACCAATCTCAAAAATTATCCATATATATAATATATATATATATATATATACAAATAAAAGACTGATTTTTACATGTATATGTGGATAATTTTTGAGATTGGTAGATTAAATTAGACATCCATGTTGGGAAGGTAAAACATAAAAATAAGTAAATAACTAACTTTTATTTACTGTATCTAACCAGTACTAGTTTGGTTAGGTTAATTGCAATAAAGTTGCATTGATATGTTTTAAAAATGTTTTATTATAATTAAAAGTTTATGTGTAAATCCCAATAGCAGAACAATAAATATTTAGAGATTTCCAATAGTTTTGACCAGTGTAGCGGCTAATGTAGCGGCGCTACATTTTACTGTAGCGGTAGCGGTAGCACTCGCTACAATCTAGTGGGTGTAGCTTTAGCGGTAGCGCCCGCTACATTTAGAGCATGTAGCGGTAGCGGTAGCGGCGCTACATTTCAAAGTAGCGCTGCCCAGCTCTGTCTATGACTCATAACAACGAAGAAGTTTCCAGGCATACGTTGCAAGACCTAAAACATGTTTCCTTCGTAGCCTCAAGACAAATTCACAGTATCAGTTGATAGGTCCTCAGCTTACGGTCATAAGTTTAAGCCAGGTGTACACATCATATTACAACTGTCTTCCAATTCTAGCCAGGTCTCCAGCCATGATTATCATCATAGATACGCATCGGTGTGTAATCTCTCGTACGTAATACACATAAAGAACGATATAACTGTACTGAATGCTACTTGCGGCTTACTTTTGTCGAATTTTTATCATTAAATGGGTTATCAATAATCTCTATGTATTAGTCAACCAGTTACTCATTTTCTTTATATTAGTTGAGGACCGACTATAGTATAGACCAATTTTTTCGAAGCAAACGTTCCTCATCCATATATTTGCTTATGATTTGAAAAATCCTATGACATATATTTATTGCAAATTCAATATTTTTTCAACCCTGTGCTTGAACTTTCAATTCCTGATTTGTACTTCAATTAATTTACTAATTTTAGTCAGTTTAAATCAATGTAGTCATGCTGCATGCCGGTCATCCGAAGTTTACTCCGTGAAAATCGCTTGTTTACTTTTAATGAATTGTTTGTTTACTGTTGTTTACTAATGAATTGTTTTAATTGTTTGCTACCTCTCACAACACTCTACTCTCCTTGGATATATATGAACATGGATAAAATTATTCATGTGAACTGTGCTGCCATCATATACAAGTCTGCTGAAGCTGAGTGTTCAACTGGCATTCAAGGCAAATACCATAGTTAACGCTCAAACTTCTTCATGATCCAGTATTATGTTCAGTTGTTCAGTAAATGTGTAATTGACCAATCGAGCTCCATAATGGATATGATAGGAAAATGTGAAAATAAAAGTGAATGTAATATGTTGACCGTAATGGTACTAGGACTGATGCAGTAAATGCAAGATCTTGCATAATTAGAGAAAAGCGATAAATGTTCTCAGAATGGCTTCAATTTTGTTAATGAGCTGCCGCTTGTAACTTCCTGTTCATGACTTCTGAAATTCCAAAAATGTTGCCTCCCCAACACAAGCGTAAAAGATAACATAACAAGTAACAGTTGAGATAAGAGTAACAGTAACGCTTTTCCACACAGAATTGCGTTAAACTGCACGCGCGAGACGCACTAAGACGCGTTAGGTGCGTCTTACGGCTCACCGCAGAAACGCGCTAGATTGATCTGTTCCTTTGAGCGGCTGATGGAGTCTTTGGCGGCTCGAAGGTTGTGCTTGAGAGTCAGGGTGGATTTTACAGAGCTAATCAGCTCATTTATTACGCCTACTCTATCATTATGGTATCTTGGGACTGACGATGCATTTAGATTTTGAACCGTTTTTAATTCAGATTGTGAGAATTTTCACCATTTTCTTCGTAGCAATTGTGGCGATTTTGTTGATTATGCTAGATCTGGCGTGTCGCCGATTCTAGACTTCCTAGATTGTTTTTGCAGCTTGCCAAGGATTTGAGCCCAGACCCTAGCTACCCTTCGCCCTAGAGTATGTAACGCCAGTGCTGGAGGAGAGTTGATTAGAAAAATACTGGGGAGTGACGATAAAGTATTGAATTTCGAGTAGCACGTAGCACAAGCAGCTTGAAAGGCAAATATGAACTCAGATAGCATTAATTAGGCACGCATTTGGCTTACTAAGTCTCAGCAGCTATCTCAATCAATCGTCAGTTATGGAAAGATCGGGTTCCAAAGGCCGGATCCCTTGTGAATCAAGTCACGAAAAGTTCAAGAATCGGCAACAGGCCATGGGCCTATTTCTTCAACGCCGACACTTCTATTCTATTCTATTCTATTCTATTCTATTCTATTCTATTCTATTCTATTCTATAGTCGCTTAACATTAGGGAAGGAATTCTACGCGGAATTTTGGTTCAATGCTTACAATTTATGGAATTTGATAAACCTCGCGGCCAAAAGGCTTCCAAAGAAACAAATTTTTACTGTAACTCAAGTTGTCGAGAATATCAACTGCAACGTCAGTTGGAAGTGATCGTTATGTACAAGCAGTAGGCTACAATGCGAATATTGCAGCCGGAGTTAATCAAAGGGTGTCCTTTCATTAAAATGTCCTAGGGAACTTCAATGCATCACTTCGTCAGTGAGCGGAACCTTGGTCACTTCGATCACCGTAGCCGTGATACGTCAGAAATCTTAATCTAAGTGATGCGTAACCTACGAACGCACTTCAAATCGCAACACATGACACATCCAGTTCTGTAGATTTATAAGGAAATAATCTAACACAGACAAAAAAATATTATTATGCGAGACTTTTCTGAAGGATTCAATGTTAAGCTTAGTTTAGCACATGAATGCTAGTTCGCCCAATGATTTAAACACGGCTAGTGGCTACCAATCACATAGGAATCAGATCAACTCTCGTATCAGGGGACAAAGGAGTGGTTAGTTCAGTGCATTGATCAACTTCCTGATTTATCTACCGTCCCGAAACCTTACATGGCACGTTTCCTGCCTCGAGATCGCTGGTTAAGTTCAAAGAAACTATGGGAAATTTTCTTTGTACGCAAAGTTTGAAATGAATGTTTTAGAATAGAATAGAATAGGAGAGAAGTGTTGGCACTGAAGAAATAGGCCCATCGCCTGTTGCCGATTCTTGAATTTTTCGTGACTTGATTCACAAGGGATCCGGCCTTTGGAACCCGATCTTTCCATAGCTGACGATTGATTGAGATAGCAGCTGGACTTATTGCAAGGCTCTTATATAAGGTGCTAGGCATTTCAATACTGAACATATGTTCCTGCATCTCGAACCCATTCCCTGGAAATTGAATTAGTCCTCTCCAGAGTGGACGCCTATTTAAAACACCCATCAAATGATCATATTGTCTCCTTTAATTCTACTTGGAGATGTCAAAAAATCTCCCCCTCTTTGGCTCTTGCTGTCCAATAAATTCCAACAGCGTTAACCATGACACACCGAGCAGTCATTCATTACGATGAACCTGTGAGGCATCAGTCTCTAAAAACACCCATTAAAAAACTATCAAGCCTTTTATCCCCATTAAGTTTATAAGTAAAATGCAAACATAATCCGCAGAAAACGTTTCGTAATGATTTATTAGATTTAATTTAAAATATTGGAACAGAAACTACGCCGTAACATAATTCGAACACATTGACAAATTTACTGAACTCAGTTTCATCATAACTCAAAATTAGGTACGCAACGACTGGTAAAGCAAGCGTCAGATGGGTCATTCATGAAAAAAATTGTTCACGCCAGGATAAGCATTTAGTCGAGAGTGTTCAACGATGTGCAACAAAGATAATTAAAAGCTTAACAAGTAAATCTTCTAGAGAAATATTTGAGCTTGTGAAGCTTCCATGTCTTTGCTCTCATAGATTCCATGGCGAACTCGTTGAAGCGTTCAAGCATTCTCAGAAGAGAACAAATAACAGGAACCACGTTTGTAAAAAATAAAAACAAAAACTGCGATACAACTCATCCATGCGACACTTCCCGTTTCATGTCACCGACATGTGGATCAGACTCTAGTGGTATCGGTGACGATCTGAGTATGAACGCGGCTAAGAACACAATGAAGGAGTATATGTTTCGACTAGAAAAGTCTCCTACCTCACAAAATGGTGGATGCTCAGCAGCTACTTAGCGTCAACGTCAACTTAGGATGGATCTGGTTGAAAGGTCATTTCTCAGATCTCCAGGAGACCAAGAACAGTAAAATAATCTGCGATAGGCCAAACTTTGCCTATTCTTCGATGCAGCTACTTAACTATACCAATCTCAACGAAGAACAAACCTAAGTTCTTGCGTAGCGATGCAAGACGGCCCATGGTAGTTGGGCAACTGAAACGTACCGACACCAACTATAAGGATAAGATAAACCCGTGGATATCGAGGAATATTTATTCTATTTCACTTGATTCGTCTAATACTGAACATAAACTTCTGTTCATGATTAATATACAATGAAACATGAATATTTTATGGTCTGCTTCTTATGCATAAGATGTAGCAGAGGTGATGTAAGAGCACACAACGTAATCTGCTTCACAAGAAAAGATTATGAAACTTACAAGTCGTGTGATTCAAACTACCGGTCAAGGCGATTCGGATGCTGAAAAAGACAGCAGTCCCCCACTAAGCAAGCCATAACAAAATCGTGACGCTCAATACTTCAAACGACTGAAACATCGTTATCAAATCCCTAAATCGCAATCGCGATGAAAATAAAGCGTACCAGATGGGGATTTGAGAGAAAGGTATTAGCAGAGCCTCCAACGCTGGATTTTCATTGGACTTTAGAACGAATTTCTTATGATGGTTGCAGCGTCGTAGGGCGGGAGAACTGATAAGGACGGTCGGGTGCCCGCAGGCTAATAAGTTAGTTAACATCGCGGGGGCATTCAGCACAAAACTTCGGTGTAAGGTTATTATTACTTGCGTTCAAATGTTCTGGGAACATAAGAGCATCACTTCAAGAAAGAACAGAGTAGGGATGGTTTCGGTCACCGTAGCTGAGCTACGACAGCTAGCCAGCATTGACGCAAGATATTCGATCATTATTACAAGTTCGGGTATGCAAAAAAGAAATCCTAACCCGAAATAGTAAACAGAATATATATAGCGTAATTATAAGAGAACCTGCAGCAGCGAAGTTTTCATACCAGAGACAAATAATGGGGAAAGGTCATGCGACACATTATGAAGCATTGCCATGAAATCGATCTCAGTAGAGTTGATTTAATAATAACCAACGTATGCCCTACAAAAAACCACGAAGGAATATTTAAAAATTAAGCTGTTATGAAAAAATCTTTCTTTTCAAAGACTTGACGTTGAAGCAACGTATACAAAACGCTCTTCTGCGACACACTTGACTAACGCAGGCTTATCAATATTTCTCCGTTATAATTATTTCTAATTAATAATTAGTTGATTTTCAAAATAACATGGAATTTTTCAATAAGTAATACATCGTTCTGCTCACACATACGAATTGAGCAAATGTTATTTCTAATAATTCTCATTCGAATTTGAAGCCTTCTTACGGCACGTTTCATACCGCAAATATAGATATTAGAAGTTATAACGACAATTGCTGATTGTTGGAGTTAGGACATTAACCCTCCGTTTCATTTACCCTCCGAAAATTTAGAACATTAACCCTCCGTTTCATTAACCCTCCGAAAATGTAAAAAGAAATATAACTCACAATAAAAGGTTTTGTAATATAACAATTTCGTTCACAGGAAGAAGGTAAATTATTATACAAATAACTTAGCAAGACTAAAATAACATTCCCTAATCCTGACTCGGCAAAACTGAAGCAGCAGCCGAGTACGCAGGCCGAGTCAATGGAATAAACGAGAGTATCTATTTTATGGCAGGTGATTTGTACTGCAACACATCGAGCACCCGGCACCAAAACTTCTCACTTATAGACTCCAAAGCAATGCGCAACGTCAAGGCTTAAAGTACAGGGAGAAAAACAACGTGATAACCGCTTAAGAACTGAATATTTAAGCGGATAAATTAAAGGAAATCAATAGTATTTGTGGTTTTACAAACTTCCTATAACGAGATGAGAATGTCATGAGCTCAAGTTCTTTTTCAGGTTTATGACAAGCTTGTGTAACAAGCTGTGGCACTGCGTCGTATTCTCGCTTATTTGTGTCTAGTATAACATAACGATACTTTAATAATTTGCGATGTATGTGCTTAAGAATCCCCGACCTAAACTAAATTGAAAACAATCATAAAAGGTATGTCTGCTGAAAAGCAGCAAGTTTGTAAGTATTTAGGTTCAAGCAAAGATTAGGTCTGAAGAGTCGTGAAGAAAAAGAAGTATCTCGCACAGAAACTGAGCCACCTAAAGTGAACAGCTTGACATTAAGCCATTCGTATTTGAAGAAATAGGAATTGTCAAAAATTTGACGAGAAGCCTAGTTTATGACTACGTAAGACTAAACATGACTAATGCTATTGTATGCCGGCAGCAGGACTCGCCAGCATAGAGGCGTCTGATAAGGAAGCTAATCCTGCATTGGAAGGATATTGTATATCATCTAGACCTAGCGAAGCAGAACATTTACTAGAAACTGTATCGCAAGCATTGTCAGCAAGTCTTTCAACGTCAGCGTTGGGGAAGTGAGGGGCCAGGTGATCTGACACGCGTTGCTGTTGTGTCAGCGGCCCACAAGCGTCCCGCGGGTCACTAGGATGCAAGCGGTCGCCAGTCATGTCACCGGCAGCGGCGGAGGTCCGCATCTGAGGGGGACAGAAGGCCGACCCCAGGCTGGGACGCAGGGTGAAAGGTACTGAAGGCTTCGGAGCCACGAAGGGTTCAGCGCTTTCACATCTGAAAAAAAGGTTATTACTTAGAACATTTAACGGAGGTAATCAAGTGAAATATAAACAGTAGAACACATTGATTTTGCAAATGACAGTGTGGCTATGCTGAATGAATTGGAAAACTAAGCATAAGTCAATGTTTAATTTGAATTGCAAATACATCTTTGATCCCAACTGCAAGGGGTGAATGGACAGACTTCAATGCGGCTGTATTTCAATGCGTCACAAAACGATGAACATTTGGTACCTAGTTTATTGCAAGATTTTATGAATAAAGTAGGTAATATTGAACATAGGTAATATTGAACATGTATTATGCATAGATGTTAAGAATGCTAAGAATGCGGCGCCGTTGTGTCGAGACCGTGGGAAAGGTTGTTTACATTGAAACGTTGGCGCTCAGCGTTGCAAGGGAAATTCCATTCGAAGGAATGTGCGTCAGTTCGAGGGCTAGGCTTAAGTGTGCGCGACTCTAGCGTATATAAGGACCTCAGATTTCGCGCCAAGGGTGGTTGTTGGTTCTACGGCGGAGACCGTCACGCACGTACGGTCTGCAGCTAGCGGACGTACAAACGGCTGCGGCCGTGAGGCCGCGGTGTTACCGTTTTCGAACATTGACGGTCGCGACTTGCGAGAAACTTGGACTCACCGAGGCAGTTACGATTCCTGTGAGCGCGTCAAACATATACAATGAACGGCTACGACTTCAATATATTATACGGTCACTATATTCATCAGAAGAAGTGGTTACGACTTCAACAAATTATACGGTCACTATTTTCATCAGAAGATCTAAGTTTCGAGCTCTACACCAAGAATCATCTGTACGATACGGTCACGATTTCCATCAAGAAGAAGCGGTACGATATTGTATTCATCTTCAACCGCCGAAGCACCGCATTGAGCCGAAGTAAGATCATCGACAATGAAGACTACGCTACTATTCTGAAGTACGGTCATCATCAACTCTACGGCCAGACTGACCGTGAGACATCTATATAAACGAGATACGACAGCTATGAAGAAAGAGCAACTGTGAAGAGAGACACGCGATACAGCTGCAGTACGGCCACCTGAAATACGGCTGCAACGCGCGGTGACAGCCGCGGTACGGTCGCTGAACGTACAGCCGTAAATATGTGCGCAAGTTTACGGTCGTTTACAACAGTCGTACGGCTCAACGGAACTGCAACGGATCACACGCTTTTTTCCGGTAAAATTAGATGATTTTACATGATGATGATTTAACTGATAGATTTTGGACTTTGTGTTCAGCTCGCCTTTTTCATGTACCTACTAGAGATGTTTGTTAACGTAGGATGTGAACTTGAAATTTCTCAATTTAATATGAAATGTATCAGTGTTTCATTACACCCTCTCCCTGTACTATATTTTGCCGAACCTGTCCAAAAAGAGAACCTTATTCACGTGCCGAATCAATGCCACTCGGCAACCACCTGACAAAACGATAAGTAACGAATACCGGTATCTTGAACCTGAACCTGAACGTAACGTAGAATTGGTGGTGTAATCACTCAGAGTCTCCAACATTTAAAATATATGAGACGCTAAGAAATGTCTCTCTTTTCTTACTTTTTTTAAATCCCTATTTAATCATTTATCTTTCTGGAGCAACCAACTGTCTCTAGCGCCCCCAGTTATTCAGAAAATCTTATTCAACAACTTCTCTCACACGGCATCCGTTTTGTGTGCATGGCTGTACATTAAGTATATAAAAAACGACAACCGTTTCGTGTACGTGGCTGTACATTAAGTATACAAAAAAACGACAACCGTTTCGTGTGTATGGCTGTATATGAGGTATATAAAAAAATATAACTCTGCAGTTAGTGACAAAGAGCGCATTTTCTCGTCGACGAAAACGTGGTCACAGACGGACGGATGGAAGGACGGACAGACAGACGGATGGACATGACGAGCACAATAGCGCCTTCTTGTCCATAAATGAGAAAATGCGCTAAAACAACATCCGTTTCGTGTGTATGACTGTATATGAATTATATAAAAAATAATAGGTTTCTCCTTGTGCTAACCTGCCATCGCGGACCCTGAGGGCGACTCTCTGCGAGCCCGTGGGAGGCTCCCGCGCCAGGAACTTGTTGATGTGCGGGGAGGAGTTGGACCTGAGCTTGCCGTCTCCCTCAGCCGTGGGGGAGTCTAGAGGCGACCCAGAGGGAGAGCACGCAACGGGGGAGAAGCTGCAGTCTATTGGTGAATAATCTACAAAATAATAAATACATTAAAACGAATACTGCACCTGGACACATAATACTTCGCATTTGGTGAAAAAGTGTTCAATTCTAAAATTATGGCATATTAAAAAACAATGAAGCAGTGAACAAACAAAGGATGAAATTTTTTATCTTGCACGCAGTCTAGCCCCATACAGGGGTTGTGAGGGGAGGGTTCTAGCCCCATACAGGGGTTGTGAGTGGAGGGTTCTAGCCCCATACAGGGGTTGTGACGGGAGGGTTCTAGCCCCATACAGGGGTTGTGAGGGGAGGGTTCTAGCCCCATACAGGGGTTGTGAGGGGAGGGTTCTAGCCCCATACAGGGGTTGTGAGGGGAGGGTTCTATCATGTTATTATTTTCATGAAGAGCAAAATGTTGACAGACTCATGTGCAGCAAAGCTTGCAACTGACCAGGCTGGGGGGAGTGGGGGGACGCGGAGTGGGGGGAGGAGGTCGTCTGGGTGTTGACAGAGCGAGTCTTGAGGCCACATCCTGGCAACGGCGCCCGCCTCCCGTCGTTCAGCTGCACACATATTAAGTCGTTACTGAACGTACACACATATTAAGTCGTTACTGAACGTACACACATATTAAGTNACTTACGCTAAGTGAACGTAAGTACTTACGCTAAGTGAACGTAAGTACTTACGCTAAGTGAACGTAAGTACTTACGCTAAGTGAACGTAAGTACTTACGCTAAGTGAACGTAAGTACTTACGCTAAGTGAACGTAAGTACTTACGCTAAGTGAACGTAAGTACTTACGCTA
Organism: Hyalella azteca; assembly: GCF_000764305.2. NCBI lineage: Eukaryota > Metazoa > Arthropoda > Malacostraca > Amphipoda > Hyalellidae > Hyalella > Hyalella azteca. Next base: position 90,431 of record NW_025946859.1, on the reverse strand, counting down.
AGTGAACGTAAGTACTTACGCTAAGTGAACGTAAGTACTTACGCTAAGTGAACGTAAGTACTTACGCTAAGTGAACGTAAGTACTTACGCTAAGTGAACGTAAGTACTTACGCTAAGTGAACGTAAGTACTTACGCTAAGTGAACGTAAGTACTTACGCTAAGTGAACGTAAGTACTTACGCTAAGTGAACGTAAGTACTTACGCTAAGTGAACGTAAGTACTTACGCTAAGTGAACGTAAGTACTTACGCTAAGTGAACGTAAGTACTTACGCTAAGTGAACGTAAGTACTTACGCTAAGTGAACGTAAGTACTTACGCTAAGTGAACGTAAGTACTTACGCTAAGTGAACGTAAGTACTTACGCTAAGTGAACGTAAGTACTTACGCTAAGTGAACGTAAGTACTTACGCTAAGTGAACGTAAGTACTTACGCTAAGTGAACGTAAGTACTTACGCTAAGTGAACGTAAGTACTTACGCTAAGTGAACGTAAGTACTTACGCTAAGTGAACGTAAGTACTTACGCTAAGTGAACGTAAGTACTTACGCTAAGTGAACGTAAGTACTTACGCTAAGTGAACGTAAGTACTTACGCTAAGTGAACGTAAGTACTTACGCTAAGTGAACGTAAGTACTTACGCTAAGTGAACGTAAGTACTTACGCTAAGTGAACGTAAGTACTTACGCTAAGTGAACGTAAGTACTTACGCTAAGTGAACGTAAGTACTTACGCTAAGTGAACGTAAGTACTTACGCTAAGTGAACGTAAGTACTTACGCTAAGTGAACGTAAGTACTTACGCTAAGTGAACGTAAGTACTTACGCTAAGTGAACGTAAGTACTTACGCTAAGTGAACGTAAGTACTTACGCTAAGTGAACGTAAGTACTTACGCTAAGTGAACGTAAGTACTTACGCTAAGTGAACGTAAGTACTTACGCTAAGTGAACGTAAGTACTTACGCTAAGTGAACGTAAGTACTTACGCTAAGTGAACGTAAGTACTTACGCTAAGTGAACGTAAGTACTTACGCTAAGTGAACGTAAGTACTTACGCTAAGTGAACGTAAGTACTTACGCTAAGTGAACGTAAGTACTTACGCTAAGTGAACGTAAGTACTTACGCTAAGTGAACGTAAGTACTTACGCTAAGTGAACGTAAGTACTTACGCTCTATTTTCTTGTCTATGATTGGTGGATTATGCTTGAAAGGCCGTCAATGATTGGCTGATGAACTTACGATCTCTTAACTTTCTTTTTGAAAGTATAGGCTCTGGGCAATAACTATCTTATTTGGTGTGTTAGAGGAGCTAAGAACTGGAACTGGTTCTAGTGGACCTAGTCGAGTACTTGTACCATCACATGTTACGGGAATTATTTAATTCGTGTACACGGAACATGAGCAAACACTGAATATGAAGAAACGCGACTAGCAGGGATGTAACAAACTGAAGAAAACTAAACATTGGCAACAAAATTAGGTTCTCAGTTATTTCACCGATGTAACCTTATAAATATTGGTACCTTGAATGAATTTCTTTATAGGCTCGGCCTGCCTACAGCAAGGTTCTGCCCGGCCTGCCTACAGCAAGGTTCTGCCCGGCCTGCCTACAGCAAGGTTCTGCCCGGCCTGCCTAAAGGTTCTGCCCGGCCTGCCTAAAGGTTCTGCCCGGCCTGCCTACAGGTTCTGCCCGGCCTGCCTACAGGTTCTGCCCGGCCTGCCTACAGGTTCTGCCCGGCCTGCCTACAGGTTCTGCTCGGCCTGCCTACAGCAAGGTTCTGCCCGGCCTGCCTACAGCAAGGTTCTGCCCGGCCTGCCTAAAGGTTCTGCTCGACCTGCCTAAAGGTTCTGCCCGGCCTGCCTAAAGGTTCTGCCAGGCCTGCCTAAAAGTTCTGCTCACCTCTGACGGATGAATTTATCCAGAGGTTCCCCCTGCAGGGGGAGCGCCGTGGGGGCGAGCACAGATGGGGAAGGACACCACAGGGGAGGAGGGGAGGAGGGGGAGTCCTGCAAGCCTCTGTCCGGAGTCCTCCTGAGCATACAGGAGCACTCATTAGGATACTGCTTAGCTACGCGCCTAGATTCTTATTTCAAACGAACATGTCAATGCTAGAATGTTTGCATTACACTGTGGGGATTACAGGCAAAGCAACGGTAAACTTATTAAGCAACGGTAAACTTATTAAGCAACGGTAAACTTATTAAGCAACGGTAAACTTATTAAGCAACGGTAAACTTATTAAGCAACGGTAAAGTAATTACACCAAATAAAGTTGGTCCTGTTTTTATATAACACTAAAGTCATCGCAATACCATTATATGGTCACTCTAATTACAATTAAAAGTAAACGAATTTTATACGCAAGTTACACTATTATTTGACACTAATATGGTCAAGAGGGAGAGCATTGGCGATATAACCATTTATATTATACATTGTACACCCCACGTACCTGATACTGAGAGTCCTGCGAGCTGGGGAGGCGCCGAGGGAGGGCACCACAGCATTACTGCAGGGCGCGTGCCGGGGACTGCAGGGGTTAGAGTGAGGGCGTCTGCGGTGGTCGTGAGAGGTCGCTGCTGTCGTCACGTCCACTGCATCGTCCACTGACGCCCCTGCAGCTGTGGGGACGCCAGAGCCACACCAGCCTGGGGGCGGCACGTCCGTCCACTCCTCCACCCACGCCGCTGGGGTCTGGCACATCAAATAAGGAGTTCAGGCACATCATCAGATAAGGAGGCGGTAACTCAAGCTAATATATAGCGGCTGGATATTCAATAACAAAGCAATGAGAAAGAAGGACACAAAGGATCAGGAAAAATTTGGATTAAGGGCCTTTTAGAGGAAAAATTAGGACCTCTAGCATCAGAACTAGGTTTAATGGGCGGCGAAATTCATCACGAATAAAACCATAATAGATATTTATCGTCCGCGCGCCTCTGTATAAATCTGTTGCTTATATAATAAATGACAACAATTGAATAGTAAATTAATTTCTTCCTTATCAATTAATGAGAATAATACGCATGAATTCATACTACCACCATCGAATTCATCTTTTATTCATGACGTACACGACTGTCGCATTTTTCAAGATGAGAATGGCCGCCAAAACGTCTTTTCTTAGTCAAAAACTGGCAAGACTTGATAAGCTTGACTCACTTGTGTGTGTTTGTGGAGCAGCAGGAGCGTGTGTAGTGTAATGGGCCTGGACCACTCGTGGGGCCCAGCAGGTCTGGAGGTGAGGGCATCCAGTGATGTCGTGCGTCGTATAGACACCATCTTCTGGCCCCACTCCCCACCACTCAACTGGGACAGCCAGCTGCCTCAACTTCTTGCTAGCACTTCTCAAACTAAACGGGTCTTGATGAATTCGAATTATTCAGCTGGGACGCGAAGACTTTTTCTTCTTGCAGTCCTCTTTTGCGAGTCTGAGGGTCGCCTTGTGCTCACCGCACCTGCAGCGTCGTCGGCAGAAACGTCCGCGCGGCAACCCTTAACACAAGAGGCAGGCGTCTCAACAACAGTGATAAAAGAATGTGCATCACATGGCATGCATACAAACCCTTTGTAAGCGTTCTTATTATGCTAATTTGTCACCATGCTAAGGAATGCATAGTCAAAAAAGGAGAAGATGACGCTGTGATGACAAAGATAAGGCGATCTGCACAACGATACAGCGCCAGGAGTGGGTACACTGAAGAACAACACACATTGCAATAACAATTCAACTCACAGCATGAGTCAACTTACGCAAGTAAAACAGTAAATCAGTCACACACCTGAATTGCCTCATTGCAGCCAAGTGAGCCATTAAGGTTAGCAAGAGAATAATGATAATATTAACAAGTAATTGAAACATGAATACTCCCACTTGTAATTAATGGGGCAACAGGGGATTAATGGGGCGAAGAACCATGAATTATGACGCCATTAAAAATATCCAAGAGATTGTTTCATTGAGACCAATGACGCACCTGACTGCTTTTATCGCACAAGAAACGATCCCGCGGGGCTCACACTCAAGAACTAACTAAGAATAATGCATAATAAAAAAATTATCAAATTAAAAATGTAGTTTGGATAGATGACGATGAAAAGTGTAAGGTAAAGGAGAGAGGCTAGAAAGAGTGAGAGCAAGGCAAGGAGAGCCTCCAATCAATGCCGGTCTCCGACCTTGATCGTAGTGCGCTTACACCGCTCCCATTGACAGCGCCGCTACCAGCCTGCCTGCCCAGCATTGGTAGTAGTGCGCTTACACCGCTCCCATTGACAGCCCCGCTACCAGCCTGCCTGCCCAGCATTGGTAGTAGTGCGCTTACACCGCTCCATTGACAGCGCCGCTACCAGCCTGCCTGCCCAGCATTGGTAGTAGTGCGCTTACACCGCTCCATTGACAGCGCCGCTACCAGCCTGCCCGATTATCCCGATGACAAAGTAATACTTTTTGCACCTTCAATAGAATAGACACAATCACTGTCATTATCCCTTAAAGCATCCGTGTATTGTTGAGATGTTTTGTGCTCCAGCAAAAATCTTCTGAACCGACATCTCTCCATGAATTGCTCCTAAGCTACTATTTATAGTCGAAGTATCTCGTTTCTATCGCATTAGGGATAGAAATTCGATTGCCAATTCCTGTTATCATTAGGACAATCATCAAGAGGGATTTTGCTACTAATGCGAGCAAGAGAAAGGTCGTTTAGAAGGTTTAATGGTTTTGGATAAAATTAGAAGTCACGATCGGTAACAAATTGAAGCGTCAAATACCCGTGACGAAACACAAATTGTGTGACATTTTTTGTGTGTGAAACGGTGAGGGCAGTTGAGGTGAGGGCAGGGGAGGTGAGGGCAGTGGAGGTGAGGGCAGTGGAGGTGAGGGCAGTGGAGGTGAGGGCAGTGGAGGTGAGGGCAGTGGAGGTGAGGGCAGTGGAGGTGAGGGCAGTGGAGGTGAGGGCAGGGGAGGTGAGGGCAGTGGAGGTGAGGGCAGGGGAGGTGAGGGCAGGGGAGGTGAGGGCAGAGGTGCGAGGGCAGCTTAAAGCTACGGGCTCCTAAGAGAAGCGCGCGTACCCAGTGACCTTCACTATGACTGCAGAGCGCCTGCGCCAGAGCTCAGTCATGCAATCGTACGCACTACATAACGCGGTCGAAACTGGCAGCGAACTACAGCGCTCATGCCTGTGATCCTCAGGAATATACGCTACTGCGCTCAATACTTCGTAACGTGATACATTCAACGGCCACCTAACTGGTCAGGCCTCAGACAACAGATGACGTGCTGGCGTCCAGAGATTTTATAATACAGTCTAATAACGGACCTATATAACTGTTAATCCTCAGATTAAGCATAATTCGCTGATCAGCGAGGGACCACAACAAACCAACACAAGTCTAATACAAGAAGACAATAAATTGTTGGTCTTGCCGTGGTCAGGAGCCTGGCCTCCCAGCGCCGCTAGCACAGCTAACTTCCTCCCACTCTCTACCACACAACTCCTATACTTCTGCCTACCACCAGCGGCCAAGACCTAAAAGCGCACACGTTACTACTTCCTCAGACCACTCACATTACGTTCCTCATGTCGCACTCATCACCTCATCACCAACAACCATCATCACAATCACCATCACCTGCGCCACACAGCACACTGCTCTCATCACACGCTCCCCAGTACGCCGCCCCTCTCACACGCTCCCCAGCACGCCGCCCCTCTCACACGCTCCCCAGCACGCCGCCCCTCTTACACGCTCCCCAGCACGCCGCCCCTCTCACACGCTCCCCAGCACGCCGCCCTTCTCACACGCAGCCCCCCTCACACACTCCCTAGTCCTCTCAAGCCCCATGACCGCTCTCTCTCCCTCTCAATGCCTCCTGCGCAGCAGCGCGCCTCCTTCTCTCTGCTGCCACTCGGGAGAACCGATCAAAAAATTCTAAATTCCACTAATTTACGTACTACCAAGCCCGGCGATCAGCCAGCACACAACACAGCACTGGACCACCAAGGCCGGTGATCCGACGGAACCCACTATAACCCATAGCAAGGATGTGCGTGAATTACTAGAGGCAAATATTGAAATATTTTTTTCTGCCGAAAAGATCTTCGACATTTAGTTGTGAAGGCGCACACACCTGAATGGCGATCCGGCAATCAGGGTTGCTGAGAAGAGGTGCAGTGCAAGTGTTGCTCCAGTGAGGAAGACAACAACAATTCGTTCATCAGGCCACACACTAGGATCAGCTCCGGAAATAATCATTGAACATAATAAATAATAATGATCACAAACTCAACAGGTCAGTTCAAATCATGACATAACACGTAAGCAGCTATCACAGTAGCACCATTACAGACCTTACTCGCAGCCAACGAAGTAACATTTGAGCAATGAATATAAAAAATCGAAACTAGGTACGGGAACATCGCAAAGGAAAATGCTCCGAGTTCAACTTAGGACTAGAAGGTTATAGTTGAGGTAGCGAAGGTCGTATGGCATCATCTGAAATGAAGTAACAAGACAATGACTTTTTCTCACCATGCTGGCAAGAGAGACATTATAACAGGGTACACGCTAGCGTAAGAGACTATATCGGTATCGTCATTTGCTGTTCCGACACATTGACTATAAAATAAGCGCTAAATTCAGCTACTGGTCTAAGTTCTGCATGAATTTAGACCAGTTAAGACCAGTCCCAGGATAGGACACTGGAGTATTGAACGAGATTTCAGCTCGAGAAATGAAGAGTTTAAGCAAAGCTAGCTTAAAAAGAGAGTACACTAGTGCTGCCAGCTGGAAAGTTGAGGACACTAAAGATGTCAGCTGGGAAATAGATGGCACTAGCAATGCCAGCTAGGAATGATAAGCGACGCCGATATCTGAGGACAGGATAAGGCCGATATTCAAGAGTGAATAACCATGATTTGGAGAGAGGGCGTGGGGCGGAGTTCGGGACACGGAACTCGAGAAATACAAGGTCGAGAAGTAGTGAGCTGAATGGAGGCAGGGAAGAAAAGAAGGGAGAGGCAAGGCAGACGCAGCGCGTGCCAGTTACATTGATCCGCAGCGAGCTCTGATAGAGAGAAGAGCAAGCATGTCCCAACCGATCACTAGGAGCCCTGGACAAGCTTCTTTTTACGATTTTTCTGCCACAACCAATATCACCTATAGCTACATGTATCATTTCAGTAGAATTCGTGTTGCAGTGTACATATTTGTTTCCATAAAAGAAGATTGTTCCAGCCTGACGACAGTTCACAGAGCGAGGCCAACTATAACCTTCACGACGAAAACATGGCAGCCGTTGCCATTTTAAAAACAATGCCGAACACACAAAATCCCAATAAAACAGTTCACTCCGAAACAAAAAAGAGGAAATTCAATTATATCTTGAGCAGAAATAAAATCAGCATTACTCTACGATTCCTGATTACATTTAACAGAGCGAGAAATTGTTGACGAAACTCGAGTGCATTTCTTAAGCCTCTAATACTGTTTATAACGACACATGAGTTGCGTGAGTGACATACTTCACTATAAGTGGCAAGTTGAGTATCACGAGAGGCAGAGTATCACGAGAGGCAGAGTATCACGAGAGGCAGAGTATCACGAGAGGCAGAGTATCACGAGAGGCAGCGAGGCAGCGACACGGCGCTCAGCAGGCTGCGGCCACGGCCACCAGGCATTGAGAACTGCCGGAGTGAGCGTAGCCATAGTACGCTCGCTGTACTACGATCATACACACACACACAGTCCTCCCCCTCTCTAGCCCCACACTACAGCTCTCCCCCTCTCTAGCCCCACACTACAGCTCTCCCCCTCTCTAGCCCCACACTACAGCTCTCCCCCTCTCTAGCCCCACACTACAGCTCTCCCCCTCTCTAGCCCCACACTACAGCTCTCCCCCTCTCTAGCCCCACACTACAGCTCTCCCCCTCTCTAGCCCCACACTACAGCTCTCCCCCTCTCTAGCCCCACACTACAGCTCTCTCCTCCTCCCCACCACATCCCCAGCAGCAGTTCACACCGCTACACCGGCCAAACAAAGAGCACGCACTAGCCTCCAGCTCAGGCCTACAACAGTAGTAAGGCATTTCCGTGCACCCTCTACAATTCTTTAACATCTGAGTACGTCAAGAGAAATCACTCTTTATATTATAAAATACAGAAACATACGCGTGTATATGCTGGTATACGAAACATAAAATATTTGTAATCAATCTACATGAATGCACAGCGCGAGAAGCCTCTGCCCGCGAGAAGCCTCATAACGACGGAAAAACAAACGGCAACCGAAACTATGGTCAATTTCTTTTAACAACTGTCTGCGAATGATAATAAACAATGTTGATAAGCTTATAGGTCTGGCAAAAAGGCAAGTGGCTGCTTATCATTATATGATGGATTGTTCCGTTACAATTTACCCTGGGGCCATGTTAACGAACAATTACATTGTAATTACATAGATTATGACGAACAATTACAATGCAGCAAATGAGCTGCAGCAGAGAGCACGTCACGCTAATGAGGCAGCGTAGCTCACACAAGCATGAGGGATCGCATCATCTACACTTGAAATAATTTACAAATTGTGATGCATATTTTCCCCTTGTGATGATGGACCAGCAACACGGCATATCAGCGCTACGACTGCGTTCTGTTCGTGTGGGTAAGAAGCTGTGTCGGTATTTGGACAAAATGACTTATTCATTTCTGAGTGTACTTGTAGCCCACCCTGCACCACCACCTCCAGCACAGCCCCAAGACATCACCACCGCCTCTACCTCCAGGAACATCACCACCACCGCTATCACCCCAACATCACCAGCACCACCACTACTACTGCCCCAGCATCACCACCACCACCACTACTGCTGCCCCAGCATCACCACCACCACGTCGCAGTGTCATTCAGGGAGGCCGGCGCACCACAACCTGAGCTACAGCTTCTGCCATGATTGGCGGCGGCGGCGGAGGTTGGGGGGGAGAGCGGCGGAGGAGAGGAAGAAGAGCGGTAGAAGAGAGGAAGAGAGCGGCAGAGGTGGGGCAGAGAGCGTCAATGAACAGATGTACGGGGAAGTTGAGGTCAGAAAGAGGAATTATACGAGGACAGAGGCAGAGAGAGAGGCTCAGGACTTGGGCAGAGACTTGCGGGGGACTGAGGCAGCGAGAGAGGCTCAGGACTTGGAGAGACTTGCTGGGGACTGAGGCAGCGAGAGGCTCAGGACTTGGGCAGAGACTTGCTGGGGACTGAGGCAGCGAGAGGCTCAGGACTTGGGCAGAGACTTGCTGGGGACTGAGGCAGCGAGAGGCTCAGGACTGTGGGATTATACAATTAAAATAAACCTAATGAGAAAATTATAAAAGGAAATAATAAGTTCTGTGATGTCGGTGAAGAACACAGACGAGGAAGGCGACGTGTGTTGAAATTGAGGTGGCGGGTGGGAGCCTTGAATGAGAGAGGGGAGGTGTTACATACACACCGCCACCACCACCACCACCACCACCACCAGATCAATAGCCCCACCACCTCCACACCCCTACACCGCATGTTGGAGTGACACCACAACCCACACCACCACCTCCACCAGCACCAGCACCACCACCACCACCACCATCCCCGCAAGTAAGAGGCAATACCACCACAACCATCATCTGAACCACCACACCATAACAATCACTGCACCACCACACCAAAACATACACCGCACTAACTCACGACAACCATAACCACCACTTGCACCACCACCGTCACCATCCACATCTCCATCAAACTATAGCCACCATACACACCACCACCATCATAGGTACTATAGACATCACCCGCACGACAACCACCACCACACTATAGGCATCACACGCACCCGCATCACCGCCACAACCATCACTTTAGCATCCCCATGTAGTGTGTGCTTCGCGCGTAGCAGACCCAGGCCACGCTCGAGCGTCGCCTCTGTATTCCGCCGCCCTCGGTCCCGGTAGACAAGTCATCCTCGCCGCCGAGGTCTCTGTAATTACCGCACATCTACTCCCTGAGGTCTCCATAACTACCGCACATCTACTCCCCGAGGTCTCTGTAACTACCGCGCATCTACCCTCAGTTTGGACAACTGATGCACGATGCTGTTGCTTGCTTCTTGCCGATGGCAGTGGTGCCGAGGCGAACGATCAAGAACACGTCAAGCGGTCGCTTCAAAAAGTCCCTTTCTTAAGCAAGGCGTTTAACACCCTTGATCCCGCCACGGAAAGGGATTCTTACCGCAGAGATTTTCGGACCACTGCTCTATTGCGGGATGGGGGTATCCTGCACATCCTCCGTGCTCGTTATGGTATGTAACAATCCTGAACTTCTTGATTTGAAGCTCGGGGTCAGTCCGGTCATTATTCTTCATGTGTATAGTATGGCATGCGTCTTCCGTCTACGCTGCAGTGAGTACAGACCCATGCGCTGCAGCCTCCCTCAGTAGTTCAACTCCTCCATCCGCTGATCCTAGACTTGAAGGTTCGTTGAACCGCTTGCAATTGTTTGGTGCCGACTGTGAACGTGGTATGCGGCTGGCAGCAGTACTCACGGAGAGGCATCAAAAGACTCTGAAGCCCCGCTTCTCTTGTTCCAAAAGTCCGCAAGGTCAACCTTATTTGTCGTTTTCCTCTTGCAGGTTCAAGTTTTCCTCCTACCACCGTGTATTCATCACAATTGACGCGAGTGTTCTTTAACACGCCGACACCGCGAAAGAATTTCTTCGCTTTATTTTTCGTGCTGCCTGGCGGCAGGTAGCGGTAGTTGAACCCAACTCTTCGGCTACCTCTGTATCTCAAAACCTAAAACTTGGTTCCGTTAAATGGTTCACTTCGGCCCAGTTACATACTGCAAGTATGTTTGCTTGCAATCTTTAACAGTATTTCCGGTCTGTAAATGTCCATCAGCACCCAATTGTCGTCTGTATAAATGATGATGTCAAGGCATGGCTCAATTCCATATTTATATCGGCGATGTAAATGAGGAATAGAAGAACCGTTTGCTTGTGGTACTCAGCTTTGCATCCTAGTCTCGCTTGACCTCGAGCCTCCAACAACGACAGCCTGAAGTTTGTCGGTTAGGAAACTGTGGATCCACGTGAAGGACTCACCTCCGACATTCAGTCTCAGTTTTATGAAAACACTTCATGGTCAACTTTGTTAAAAACCTTTGCTGAGTCCAAATACACCACAGCCACGCTGGACCCCTAATCCAGTTCGACCAAAATCTGTCGGTGACGCTCTAGTAACTGGGACAAGCAGGAATGTTTTCGCCTGAAGCCGTGGTCTTCTGTGGAAAAGGTCAGCTTCCTAATGTATTGCACCAACCTCCTGGCAACGACCTTCTCAAACACTTTGATTACATGCGATATTAGTGTTACAGGTATATAATTTTGGGGTTCGTCTCTTGCACCCCTTTTGTAGCGTGGAGAAATCAGCCGAACTTTAGGTAACTTGGAAAGCTTCCTTCTCTCAACGATGCTTTCCAGAGGCAAGTCACCGAGACCTTCAGCGCTCCGACACTTTTTTCGCACAACTACATCTGGCCCATGAGACGAAAAAGTCTATAATTCTTGAATACTCTTCTCCAGGTCCAGCGTTAAAAAACTCTTTTCATCAACAGCAGCCCTCCTGGCCGTTCCTGAATGACTCCAATTTCGTTTCCCTGTTTTGAGTAACGGGGTTGCTGAATACTTCTTCGAAGTGCGCTCCTATAAGCAGTTCACACATGCCCCGTTTGTCTCCAATGAGCACACTGTTATTTTTCAAAGACCCTACTGTGGCCCTCATTTTGACTTTCCTAGTCCTCTTACCGTAATATACTGGGCATATTTGTACAAATATTTGTGGTTCTCACAAACCCGACACTCGCGCTTCTGTTGCTAGTTTCTCAGTCTCGTGTGAGGCCTGCAGCTGTCGTTCAATTTCCTCATTTAGAAGCACCAGCCTCAGTTTCTTCACATCCATGGAAAAGGCCGCTATCAAATAGTTCGAACTCGTTCGTTTTCTCATGATGGTTCGTCCTTCCCTTCACCATCCAAACATTCGCACCATCACGCCTCAACTACAACCCGCACTAAAACTATCAACACTACACCACAACCATCAACACTGCACTACAACCATCATCCGTACCACAACCAGCACGCCATAACCGTAACTCGTACCATCAGTATCACACCACAACCATCACCCGCACCACCACTAACACCAAACATAACCATCACCTACGCCGCCACCACCACAACCATCACCTACACCTCAACCATCACCTACACCACCTCAACCATCACCTACACCACCTCAACCATCACCTACACCACCACAACCATCACCCACACCACCACCCCAACTATCACCCACACCACAACTATCAACCACACAACCACCACCACAACCATCACCCACACCACCACAACCATCATCCGCTCCACCATCTCCACACAACCTTACCATCATTCGCACCACCATCACACGCACCAGCACCACATGGTCAAAGTCAACACCGCTTGTTTTGGCGCTCTGCGACGAATACAGCCCGACGCAAAAGGTTAGCCCCACCACTTTAAAACATCATAACACATCGAGTTTTGCCAGTTTTAACGTGCAAATGGTGGCAAACGATTTGTCTTGCGCTCTGCAATCTATAGCAGGTAAAATTTGGTGAAGAAGTTAATTACTGGCGGAAAAATCAAGCGGTTCGTGTTTTTTGCGAGCTCGTCTTCCTCGAAGGCAACCAGTGCGCGGACGACTATGTCCAAGCGCTCGAGGACCATCTACTTCCCGTCATCCGCCACCAAATTCGCCGCGGCGCCATCTTCCAACAAGATAATGCCTCAATCCATACGGCGCGCACGACCAAGGCCTTCTTCAAGCGTGCCAAAATCCGGGTTATGGACTGGCCAGCCAAGTCCTCCGATCTGAATCCCATTGAGAACGTCTGGGGGTACATGGCTGGGATCGTCTAAGCCTGCGGGAAGCAGTATGACACGAAGGAAGAACTCGAGTTGGCCATTCAAGCCGCCTGGTCCAATCTGGGCCCCAACTACCTCCGTAGATTGTCTCAGGGCACGGAAAAGCGGTGCTTGGATGTCTACAAAGCCAACGGGGAGCATATCGGTAAATAACTTTTAGTTTTGCAGCTGACATATGTTTTGTTTTGCTTAAAATGTCAAAGTGTACAAAGTGGGGCTAACCTTTTGCGTCGGTGCAAACACATGTGTTTTTCATTTTCTCCGTTACTAATTACATTTTCACTACAGTCTATTGTATTTTGATTACTGAGACCAAGACGATTCGTTTGCCACCATTTGCACAATAAAACTCGCAAAACTCGATGTGTTATGATGTTTTAAATGGGTGGGGCTAACCTTTTGCGTCGGGCTGTATGTAGCGTCCGCCGCTGTATAAATGATAAATGATAAAGTGAGGCCCTCATGATGGCGCTCGTCCTGACCAGATTAGACGACCGTAATGCCACTCTCTATGCACTCCCGACCACAGCACTCAATAAATTGCAATCCGTAATGAACGCTGCTGCGCGACTCCTTTCCAATAAGCGAAAATTCGGCCACGTGAGGCCGACATTGCGCGATGTTCACTGGCTGCGCATGCAGCAGCGCACGTAGTTCAAGGTCGCTGATGTGAAGTTCCGATGCCTGCATGGTCTGGCGCCTCCTTATCTCGCGGAATGTATGCAGCGCGGGTCAGATCTGCCTTCTAGAAGACGATTGCGTTCGTCATCAACAGCGGACCTTGTCGTTACATTTACACGTCTATCTGACGTCGGCGACAGAACTTTCCCGGTCGCCGCCGCAAGAACTTGGAACAGTCTGTCGGCTTCTGCAACATCGGCTCCTTCGTTGCAAGTGTTTCGTCGACGCCTAAAGACGGAACTATTTCTTATAACCTGTGAATCAGTGCTTAGTCCTTTTTATCAACTCTCATCCTTCCTCGTATCCCTTTATATTTTGCTTGCTCCTGGCCTTATATATGTATAACGTGCTATCGAAGTTCGTTTGAACTAGACGCCACGATAAATGCTCATAGAATAATAATAATAATAACCACCAGCCAAACCAGCACAACACAACCACACCACAAGCATCACACGATCCACCATCACCACCACAAATGTGATCGAAACCAAAACAATCACCTGCACCAGTGCCAACACCACACAACCATAGTGCTTGGCAACCACCATGCACTCAAGTACTGCACTCCAAGAAAGAAATGAGCCTCTTACCTACATCAACTATATGTACACAAACAAAAGCAAAATGAGCCTAAGCTGTGACACTTTTCTCAGTCAGGTGATCAAGCAGAATTACATAATTGTTAGAAAGAAACAGAATCTTCTTCAAAACTTGAGTGATTAATCATAATTAATTTTGCTTCTATATTTCAACACAGCAAACACACTTGGTTGAGAAATTGAAAGCTGAAAATGACCCAGGAAGAAAGGCACGCTGCAGTTTTACATAGAGAAACGCATGTTGATGAAGGAAACCTGGCTGAGTTTGTCAGGAACTTTCAAGTCATGAAGAGATGACATAAGCTTTATAACAGTTTTAGCTTGATGACTGGATGGTAAATGCTAAAAAGTAGTGTGGTAATTCTATGAATTAATTAGAACAATATTAGGACGTTGTTCTAATTGAACAACATGATGACCTAGGCATGATCTGGCACCTCAATCTGTAGCTAAGTTTGAGTTGTTTTTCCCCTAGATGATGTCATTTGGATTTTGTAATTACTAGCTCATATTTTAAAGGAGTTGCTAAATGATTACTACCTGAAAAAATTGGAAAATTCCTACTTCAACTCCAAAGTGAGATATTTTAACAGGTTGAGTGTAAGGTGGGGCCATCCACCAAGGGGTGGGGCCATCCACCAAGGGGTGAGGCCATCAATTGGGTTGAGGAGTCACAGAACAAACATCCCAAGTCACAGAACAAAAAATATAACTCAGTACTCACTGCAGTGAGTGACAGAGAGAGCATTTTCTCATCGACGAAAACTTGAGGTCATGGACAGACAGACAGACAGACAGACGGACATGGCGAGCACAATAGTGCATTTTTTCCATAAATGAGAAAATGCGCTAAAAATGCCAAAAAGGGACACAATTCAATAATTACCTACTAGCATGTCAGTAGGTTGTGGGGCAAAAATCCTATTTTCCTCTTATATATTTTGTAACATACAATAATGAAGAACCGTTGTCATAAATTTCTGCAATTCAATGCAATTGAAAAAAATGCATGATATAAAAAAACATCTGGTAACCCTGGTGGGTCGTGTTGCACTCAATGTCTTAAATAATCTTGAGATCCTCTGGCTACATCATAAACTTTGGTCAAGACTTAATAAATAAGGAAATAATCCATCAAGCAGGAATTTCAAAGCACACTAAAAAACAGGACAGCTCCAGTCCTGTCTTTATAAGTAGTAGTTCTATTTCAGGCCTGCCTCATGGTAAGAATTCTGACATGGTACAATTTGAAGGATGGATTAATTGAAGCATTTATTTTTATCATTGTTGTTTCTTACTAACATCATAACATGAACACCAAATAATCAATTTTACCTAAAACTTCATATATATATGGTACGTACTACAATAGTCCCAGATTGGAAACAGAAATGGAAAACAGTATCCACATTTAAATCTTAAATATTTATCTCAACTTTAAAATCAGCCTGTCTTAGATTTTGCATTTGGATTTTTTATTCCAGATAATATGAGGCAAAGAAGCTTTTTTAGCAATGAAGGGAATGGACATATGAGCATTACAATTGCCGTGACAGAGCACTGCCAGGTCATATGCCAGTCACCAGGACAGACTACAGAGTTTGAACAGATGTATTATTACATCTAATATTCCCTTTCTTTCAGTGATTAATATGGCCTCTGCCTCAATTTCTTTCATAAAATGCATAGAAAATGATCTGATTTTGCTTGGGATTGATGTAAATAACCTGTGAAATTGAAACTTTTACTCAAATATGTATATTTTTTAATTCTGTTTAATAATCCAGATTAGTATTTACCTCATTCACTCACTTGAGTGTTGTGCTGATGGGTCAGCTTCAACTAACTTGAGTGGCACTGTAGCAGTCTATCACTGTCTAAATGTCTATGCACTATGCCCTAGAGCATTTAATAGCCATTTATGTCCAATATCAGGCAGAAGTTTCCTAAAATTGCAGGCAAATACAACCATTTTACAGGTGCTTCTTAAAATTGCCTGTAAAATCATTCTGTTTTTCTTATTTCAAATTGCAGAAGATAGGTTTCCAGATTCAGTTTATTTCCAATTTTATCCCTTACCTACTCAAGAGTCAAGATTTTATCCAAAATATTATGTATGATAATGCAGGTATCCATGATACTTTACTTTAAAGCAGTAACTTGTCTTAACTTATAGGACATTAGCCTTAGGACTCAATTTCACTCAAAGATGAACTTAGCAAAGAGTTTAAAAAGCCTCAGCTTTGCCACTAAGTTGAAGAAATTCTAAATAGGCCATAAAAAGGGCTGGAATTGGCAATTGGCCAGATTCACAGAAGTTTGTGGCTTCAGCCCAATTTTCAATTTATCTTTAAGCCCAATGCCTACCTATAGCATAAGGTCTTGAATCTTGTTGATTGAGCCTTTGACAATTCATCACAATTGACATTAAACAGATAAATAACTTTTGAACGTAAATGGTTTCCATAAACTAAAAACATTACTGATACAAATATGACAACCTATTGCCCTATCCAATCATCTGGACAAGTGGGAAGCAAAACTAGGTAGTAGGTATACTTATTAATATTATAATATATACTTGTCAAAACACAAAACAAAGTATATTAATCTTGAGCTAAAAATACTTGAATAGCCTAATTAAAAAAAAAGTCAAGGAATGTTAGCAAAGCAAATAGGTACTTGGCTTAGTGCAGCCTTACCTCATAGAGGGATACTTCTGCTGAAATTTTTTAACGCGATATATGGAACGCGAAAGTTGAAAGCTTCAGCATCTGACATTCACAGCTTCGTACTGAAACGGATTTATGCATATAACTCAGACTCACTTGTCACTTCAGCCAGCAATCACCCATCCGCTCCCGGGTTGGACCCATGCATCGGTATTCGGTAAACTGAGACTTAGCCAAACTAAGCCAATGTTTTGCGATCGCCGCAGACTGTAGCCTATTTCCGTTCTAACGATTGCTTCTAAAGTTTGAAAACTTTACAACGAAAATCCAACACGAACATATTTCATATTCTGCAGGACACTTGCCATTATTATCATTCTAGATTGCCTCTCTAAAACGGGACAATACTAAATATTTTTACACAATTATTCAAAGAATTTGGATTGTTTTTTTTACAGCAAGTGACAGTTTCAATTTCTGCACAGCTTTACAATTTTCAGTTTGCAATCCAATCAATCCTAAAGTTGAAATCTCAATCCAAAATCTAAAAAGATGTTGAAATCGGTTTGGAAATTAAGAAGCCATTGATAAGTATAGACATACACATCACTTAATTAGGGAAAGGATTTCTTGTCAAGTCCAGCTTATGGATAGGCAAAGTCTGCCACCAGGAAAGAAGTATGGGAGAAAAACTATGAATTGAAAAAAAGGGCACGACGCACAAACAGAGACAGTGCTATCAACACTACATCAAGCACTTTGTGTTTATAGATGGATGCAAGGAACAACTTCAGCCGTCTGCTCAGGAGCAAGCGATACGGCAGGAAGAGTGTTGCCCCTACTCCTGAAGAGGGACGGACTGACGGTCACCGACGGTAGGGCGAAGGCAGGCATTCTCAACGACGAATTTTGGAATGCCAGAGAAGATCTCTCAGACCAGAGAAGATCTCTCATACTTTCCTACTAGGCCAACCGCTCGCACCCGAACCATCCGACACCTCTGTGTCAATCATGTGAGTGGGGAAACTTCTTTCTAGCCTTAAGCCTCAGGAAAGCGGCCCTCCTGGACAAGATCCCATGGCGACTTCTGAACTATCACCAGAATTGACGACTGTCCTTAACAATTCGCTGTCCACAGAGGACGTCTCTGCCATTTGTAAGCACACTTTGCTGCAGCCGTAGTTCAAAAAGGGATTTCATAGTCAGGCTGCCAAATCGAGGCCCATCTATTTCACATGTGTGCTGTAAGCTTTTGGAGCATATAATCAGATCGGAGATCAGTACCAACCTCGACCGGAAACACCTTTTGCAGCGACGCAAAACACGGCTTTACGAAAAAAGGTCCTTCGAAACTTAGCTGACACTGAGGGCGGATGACCTCGCATCGGAGGTAGACAAAGCTAGCTAGACCAACATGATTCTGCTCGACTTCTCTAAGGCCTTTTATATGGTACCTCATCAGCACCTACTCACTAAGCAGGACTATTATGGCATCAGGGGCAAGACCAAGACATGGATTTCCACTTCCTCTTAGGCCGCACCCAGCAAGTCATTGTTGAAGGTGTGAGCTGCAGCATCGGATCATCTCAGGTATGCCTCAAGTTTTCGTTTCATGGCCTATCTTCTTCTTGATCAATATCAACGATCTATGTGACGGAATCCGTGACAAGGTCGGACTCTTGGCGGACGACACTACGCTCTACTCCCAAATCAGAAGTTCACATGACGTTGCTTTCCTGTAAGATGACCTCAACAAGCTGGGAGACGCGGCACACACGCACCTGGCAGAAGGTTGTCCGTCGCATCTATACGTCCACGCGGACTAGGAGCATCAATTTGTTAAGATTCATTCCCATCCTCATCACTTCATCTTGATCCATCAACAGACTTCGAACAGACTCAACCCTAAAGCAACCTCAGAGTTTAAGGCAGCAGTCATTCAGAATTCCTCTAAAAAAAATCGGTCCTAGATTCCCCTTTGACAGACCCGTTATATTGCAAACCATCTTCCGTGACTTCATCACTCCACTGACCAGGCTTAGCAACAACGCAACCAGCTATTATGAGGTATTGGACGATGCCACAGTCATTGATGAATGGACATAAAAAAGCGACGGAACTTTCCCGAATAATCAACCTGCGTCCAATTATACCACCTGGCCTCCGATCTAACCGCACCGTCTTCGTGCGACAACTAAACAAGGACACTGGTCGGAAGACTCCGACAGAAATTCAGGATGAATTCACAAAATTACAGCACTGGATACACAGTCAAGACGTTATTGAACTCAAAAAATAAACATACCCGTGTTTTTAAAATGACCTCGACCATCACAATCATAATAATATAGCGATTTCAGCGTTTTTATTAGGCCTTAGGCCTTTCGTCGATTCTTAACATCGCTGAACATTCTCAGCTTGTTGTGTTCTCGAACTCGCAACTCACTGCTCCAAATTCTGCTGTGCTTAACCGCCCGGCCTCCTTGCCGATTCTGACCAGAAACTGGCGCACAGAGCTGGGATCGAACCGGAGCCTCTCTGCGCCAATCTTGGTACTCTGAACTGTAACCACTGGGCCACTGCTGCCGTGACCATGGCAAAACGCAAACTCAACGATTACTTTTCCATGTTCGACACCAAGATCACAATCTTACGTTGCGAACAAGAGAAATACCGCTCAAGTCTTCATTTGTTACAAGTGTTATAAATTTGACGACCACCCTATTAGCTATGTATACGTACTAGGCAATCCTGCTCTGGGTGCGTATCTCAGGACTATACCTGCACACAATGCGCTAAAACACTTCTTAAAAATGCCTTAATTGCCAACAAGAACACGAACTCGCCACCAACAGCCCAGTTGGCCCAACGCCCATACAGAAAATAAATCATCGCCCGGAAACAACAAAGATCACTAGGCCAAGCTTCACAGCTAAAAACACGTAAATAGCTATCGCTATTTACGCTATTGCTTTACGCAAAATAGCTAAACACGTAATACAACATACCTCAACACAGCCTCACTCACTCCATTCCAACACCACACAAATCAAACTGGAATAATACTTGAAGCCCAAACTAAGTTAAAAATTAATGCCAACCTTTCTTACGGCCGCATGCCAATCGGCAGTCGCGTGAATGCCACATCACTGCAACTCCCGTGATGAAACGACCGTTTTGGCGCCTTATTATGGGCCACTCGTTGGCGTTGCATGGACGTCCCAGCCCGGCATCGTCTTGACAGCAGCGCTGCCTTCTCGGCGCTCTCACTGACGGTTGACTGCATGCAGGCACCATATCAGTGCTCGAGTGCCGTGCAAACAGTGGTATTGATTCGGCCGTTTGTCAATTTATTTTAAAAAGCAGCTCTGCGTCATCGGCTCACAAATTAATCGTAATATGTTACACGTGCACAAGTCAGGCGCACGTAAAATGTTCAATAGCAAAAATAATGTAACCTTGAAAAAATAATAATACTTCGAGACTCAGACGTGTCAAATTAAGTTTCAACAGACCCACAAAAAATATCCTTCCTCACGACACCTTAACCATTGACGGACAGCCAACCATAACCACCAAAAAGACGAAACAATCCACATCTAAACACCCTTCCCCACAGTGATTCCCGGATTCTCACTATAAATGTTACAACACAATATCCGGCACTGGCACAACAAATATTTACATTAGGAGACATTTATAATTACATTGATCCCGACATCATCATATTTTCCCATAATAGAGCAAACTTGACCATTTCTATACAGCAAGATGGACCTTAAACCAAAACTCTCTCTATCTCAGTACTCAACATTCGCGCAGCCACACAAGTAGAAATAGACAAATACTTAAAAAATTGGACAAAAAACTAGTAGAACGCCACTAATACCTCAACCCCTAAAATAATACAACCTTATCATTCCCGGCATCAAACCCGCTCACGGACACTACTAATACACAAAAAACATCAAGCGTCTCTCCAATGCATCCACATCCACGTCCCATGAATATCACCCAACCGACTGCTCACCACCACACGCCAAGACCAAGACACGCCAATCTACCAATCTCAAAAATAATCCACATATATATAAAAATCAGTCTTTTATTTGTATATATAAATATATACAAATAAAAGACTGATTTTTATATGTATATGTGGATAATTTTTGAGATTGGTAGATTAAAGTAGACATCCATGTAGGGAAGGTAAAACATAAAAATAACTAACTTTTATTTACTGTATATAACCCGTACTAGTTCGATTAGGTTAATTGCAATAAAGTTGCATTGATATGTTCTGAAAATGTTTTATTATCAATAAATGTTTATGAGAAAATCCCAATAGCAGAACAATAAATATTTAGAGATTTCCAATAATTTTGGCCATTATAGCGGCTAATGTAGCGGCGCTACATTTTACTGTAGCGGTAGCGGCAGCGCTCGCTATATACAATCTAGTGGGTGTAGCGGTAGCGGTAGTGCCCGCTACATTTAGAGCATGCAGCGGTAGCGGTAGCGGCCGCTATATTTCAAAGTAGCGCTGTAGCCGCGCTCATGCGTCTCTAATTTTTGTACCGCGATTTTCCTTATAATTTTTTTGCGATCATTAAACCGTTATTCTTATATTTGTTCTGTTAAATTTGTTCCCATTTTTCTATTAATGTTTCTGTCTTTCGATCATTACTAGCATTTTCATTTAGAGAAAAAGCCTGTTCACCTTGATCATCCGAAGTGCGTCACTTTCATTCTGTTAGTCGTGAAGCACTCTGTGCTTCACTGTTAGTGAATTTTTTATGAATAATAGTTATATTGTGAGATCTAAATTTGTGCTGTGATATTTGTGAATTGTAATTATTTTTGTTTGGTTTAATTAAAGTTAAGTATTATAGCTGCATCTTGTTAAGTTTATTTATTATTTTTGTTTGCAGAATCTTATTTGTTAACTACGTACAATAGGTTCAGTACGAGCCATCCGCTAGTTTATCTTGGGTTTATTCCGAGTTCACTTTAGTTCACTTTACGTTTATTTTGAGTTCATTTTTTTGTTCTTGTTTCTACATTCATCAGTATCCACCAGTGCTTTCGTTACCAATAAAGTGTCAGAAGTCCTTCAAGTTCACTTCCCTGCACGGTTAAAGTTTGGCTGTCTGACTGGCGCTGACGTATGAGCGTTCGGAAGTCACCGTCGCGCTTACAGCGCTGCTCAGCTCTGCACACGCCTACCAAGCAGAAGATTTATGCGAAAAATATATTTCAAAGCACTTTACAGTAACAAATTTGTTCACATTTACGTTATGTCAACCAAAAAACGGAAAGTAATACGATCGCAATAGAGGAGTACCAGGTCAGGAGTTTTCACACAAATCCCTATATTTAGAGTACATTTTTCAATCCGCACCTAGCAACAAAGCAAAGCTGCTGTGCGAGCTGAGCAGATACAGCTAGCGTTCGTCGTTATCGCTGGAGGAATGTAGTTTTTTAATGGAAAAGTCCACATCTACTGCAAAATTGGCTGCCATTCCAGCTCCCAAAGTCGTAGCTCCGGTTTAGGCTATAATTAGCTTAGACCGATCCAGTAAAATGTGTTTTGAAACATATTGCTCTCACATTGTGCTGATTCCCCTTCTTATATTTTATGGGTATAAAATAGAGAAACGATATCTCTCAAAGACCATTATCCAATTTAAGAGTTAATTAAAACTTGCTGTGGACCTGCATGTTCAAATATGTTCAAATAAATTCAAAATATTCACGTTAACTTTCTCGCTTTAAAATGTTATTAACAATTCCTCCACTAAACGCTGAAGGTTCATTAGTACCGATTAATGGGTGGCAACGTATCTGCCCCACGAGTCCCGGCCCAGACGTCTTCGCGGTCTGCCGGGCGCACAAGGTCTAACAGCTTATCTCTGCGGACATCAAAACTTGGAATCCTTTCAAAGTAAGTACTTCTAGAGATTTGATACTTTATTCCAGTACTTAATCCGTGCATTACAGAATATGCAAGAACTCGCTGGTCACGTCTCAGAGGTCGCATGCCGCTGGGAGGAGCAATTGGTCGGAGCTGAAATAAGAACTTGCGTCAGACGAAGTAGATATTGGACAGACCTTCTATCTGTGGGTGATGTGATTACAGTGAATATTTACAATTGATCTAATCATGTAATAAGTTTCCTCAGTGCATTTTAATTAAACGAAGCATATTTCATGAAATTATTTGTCATCTACTAACAAGGTTGACATGCTGTCGAAAACTAAATTCACGAAATATTTACGCATACATTTTATGGGGTTCCGACTGTTAATAAAGCCATAAACATAATTTTATGGCTTATATGGCTGAGTAACAAAGCCATAGTTTTCATAATTATTTGTTAATACTTTTGTTTCAGTAATATCACAGGCAAAAATTGTTGACAAAATGTTCCGTTTTTTAATCAAATTCAATTTAGCGGGCAAATCGCAAACAACGAATTTCTGCATTTACAATTTTGTCTCAAAATTATCACAAGCTTTTCACTTCTTACGGAATAAAGAGCGAAATGAATAACCATTTAAAAGTAAAGAGAGAAATAAATAATTTATGATTCTAAATCGAGACAGTGTTTCATCCTGCTGGTGCAACTGAAAAAATTAACGCCTCTGCATGCATGGCACAGACGCCTGCCATGAGTGCCCTCCACCCTGCACGCTGCGGCATGGGTTCTTGCTACCGGACTCAGTCAGGGAACACTGAACCGCAATGTAGATTACTAATTATTCTCATATTGTTTGGCTTAGCAAAAAAATATTTATTTCAATTGTCACTGAAGGTGACATCAGTAACTATGTAAACAAAATCAGTTGGCTGAGGCATTGAGTGCATCTTGATTTAAATATTTTTACATGTTCAATTCCCATTTTAGAAAGGACAAAAAATGTGGAAATCTTACATACTACTTGTCATGAGCTACTGATAAAGCAAAGTCTCCTTGAATGCAAATTAGAACTATTTTCAGCCAAGGTTCTTTTGAAATCCTGATTTTCCATATTTCAAGGTGTATGAAAATAATCATCTAACTTTGCATGTATTTTTTACATTAATAAACTTATACAAGAACAAAATATTGTGCCTGAAAGAGAAACAAGAGAAACACAAAAAGCATCGCGTATCAATACGTCCTCGTTCAGATGCACGACACGGCGGTAGTCAAGTTTGTCCCACACTCAAGCAACCATGTTACTAAATAAAAGTTATTTCTTGAGCCCGAAATTGTTCGCGCACAATCCGAAAAATCCTGTCGTAACTTTAGTGGTACTGATACCACATTTTGAGGACCAACTATGTTAGAGCAATGGAAATATGATAAGGTAGTGCATTGAACAGTAATCTTCGTATAAAATTGATGAACGCTGTACACATAAATTATTATTTGGATTTTTTCGTACATTATCACTGCTGCTATGAAATGGTTGCCTAAAATGCATTCATTAGTTAAAATAATATACGTTTAAAAATTACTTTTTAGAGACAAGACTTCTAAAGAATCCAGTGTCTCCGATGTTACACATGAAAATGAATTTATAATTTTATTTTCAAATATTAAAAAAATAACTTCTATTTTTCCTATATAAAAATTTATTAAGTTCTCAAAATAATTTATTCTGTCAATTGATTCATGCATTGTCTCCGACTTTACTTACGTGTGCAAAATTCAGATCGATTTGACTGGTAGAAGTGTGTTTAGTATCGATTATAAGATTTGTAGCAGACAAACAAACAAACAACAATAAGTGAAGTTAAAGAGAAGTGCTGTAAAAAAGAGCATTCACGAAGCAAAGTCCATTAGCCAGTCTGTGGTGATCTGCATCCTACCCTCAACCAATGTAGGCAGCATAACATCCTACCCTCAACCAATGTAGGCAGCATAACATCCTACCCTCAACCAATGTCTTCCTAACCTCAACCAATGACTGCGTTGAGCAAATAAAAGGCTTGGTGACTGTTCACGTCGACAAACATTCATCCAGAGCCCACCCGTTGATCTGACGGGTGGGGGTGATCTGGCAAACATTTCGGAGTTCGTTGGTGTGTCAG
The DNA here is from genome assembly GCF_000764305.2 of Hyalella azteca. Classification (NCBI taxonomy): domain Eukaryota; kingdom Metazoa; phylum Arthropoda; class Malacostraca; order Amphipoda; family Hyalellidae; genus Hyalella; species Hyalella azteca. The sequence goes on along the minus strand of NW_025946859.1, from coordinate 65,409 downwards.
AGGGCATAAATTAAAATGAATATGTCAAATGAATATTCAAATAAATTAAAATGAATATTTCGAGCACGAATACGAAATATCGCCTCGGGATTTTATTTGTACCTTGTAATTCACCTTGGAGAGAACAATGAACTGCGAGCGCACAGTTTTAGAAAACATGGTTGCAACGTGAGAGTGATGAGCGAGAAGTCGATAGTGGAAAAAGATTTACGAGGTTATCGACAAGGAGTTGAAATTTTCTATGAATATTGAAGCACAGATTTAAAAAGTTTCGTCAGATCGGACGCTCTTACGAGTACCTATGATGCAGAAGTGATGAAGCTGTTTTTTGTAGCTGTTGTGCGCCCGAACTTATAGTTTGCAATGCCCTCTGGTCACCGAAACTCGAAAAGACAAAAATTTCGTCGAGAGTGCTCAAAGACGTGTAACAAGGATAATTCCAAGCTTAAAGGAAAAGTCTCATGAAGAAAGATTAAAGATTATGAAGCTTCCAAGCCTGTGTTATCGACGTCTGTGTGGTGGCCTCATTGAAGTATACACGCATACTCATGTATTTATACAAAGTCCAAGAAGGATTATTATAATTTGAAGCAAGAACCAACACCAGGGGCCTCGCTTAAAAGTTTAAAAACTGAGGAGCAAAACATTCGTGAGACAACACTCTTTCTCGATGCGAGTCACCGACATGTGGACCAGCCTCCCTGCTTACATCGTTGACGCTCCGAGTATGAACGCGTTCAAGAACAGACTAGAAAAAGCTGGAAGCATATGTTCCGTCTCGACATGCCTAGAACCTTAAGGAACTTGTAAAAAGTTCAGTAGCTATTTCAAACCAAAGCATGTTTTGGAAAGATCTGCTCAAAAAAACCAGTTTCAGATCTCCTCAGAACAAGTAAAAAAAGTACAAGAATCGGCGACAGGCCATAGGCCTATTTTTTCAGCACCGACACCTCTATTCTTTTTTAAACTATGGACCTTGATTGTTCGCATGAAATCATGAAGCATCGCAAAGCAAGAATTAGCTTATAAGTTTGAGTTCTAATTCAGTTATACTCATGTTAAAACTTTAACACAAAAAATTGTGGTTTTAGCAAGCCTCTCGATGGCTGGCATCAGTTTAGTTTGGCAGTTATTATGACTGCAAGAATGTCGATTTGATGAAGGAATTTATCTTTGATGAAGATGAACTATCTTTACAGAGTACCGACGGTCTTGCCCTGCTATTATTTTAATGTCTTGTACATGCAAGCCTACACAGACTTCATTCGGGACGTTGTCTCATACCGTGGTCGAATAAATTTTCGGAACCCAATTTTTTTACTTGAATACAAAGGCTACAAGAATTTCGTCCTTCTTTGCTCATACGTCATCTAACATCGGGGGTTATTTACAGAAGCCGGAAAATCAATCAATCATCCATAGCTCATTACTTAGTTCAATAAAGTTAGTTTTGGTTGTAGCGTCAAAGCTGGTACGTCGGTCTGACAGGAGATCGCTCCATGATAACGGCATCAGCACAACAAACCTTAAGCGTATAGCCCACGTGGAGTAAAATAAAAGCTACTCCTGTGAAAGCAATGAAGAGCGATGTACACAGGGATAAGAAATAAGTCAAGTGGTATACCCGGAGGGCTCGGTTACCTCTAGCCCTTTGGGACGAGCTCGTCGGGTTCGGGGTGAGAAAACGTAGAGCGAAAATATAAGGGTGTGGTTATAGCACAGTCGTTTATACAACAGAATGTTAAAAACAGGAGCAAGAAAAAGGTCAAGTCTCAATTACGTTGCGACACGCACCTAGATTAATAAGAGTAGAGTGAGTACCGAATGCTGGACATAAGAACCGTAATTGCGAGGGGCCTCCGATCTACCAGCCTTACAATGTTATGTCACTGATCTTTCAAGAGGCCAAAAAGAAATGACACGTGAAAAGTAAAGAAGTTTTGACTTCTTAATAAATTACGTTCAGAATGACTTAATTATTTTTCACAAGGTTAAATGGATTTAATTAGCAGTTAGTCATAGCAATGAAGTCAAATGGACAAGCCGCATCATAAGAAAACGTCTATGAAATACGATAAGACTCTTCCTTCCATCTCCTAATGAGGGTACGAGTAAAAATTTCCTCGCAATTAACGTAAATAAACATTGAAAAAGTTATGAAAAATCACTCAAGCCAGATGAAAAAATCGTGAAAGGATGGCTTCTAACACTCCTGCCCTAAGCGAAAGTTTCTATGTAAAATAATATCGCCAATCTTGTAAGTGAGAGCAAATTTGAAGTACCAGGTAAAACCCGTTCTAAAGAAGAGCCAGAGAAAGCCCGTCCTAAGGAAGATCCAGCTAGAGAAAGCCCGTCCTAAAGAAGAGCCAGGGAGAGCCCGTCCTAAAGAAGAGCCAGGGAGAGCCCGACCTAAAGAAGAGCCAGCGAAAGCCCGTCCTAAAGAAGAGCCAGGGAGAGCCCGTCCTAAAGAAGAGCCAGAGAAAGCCCGTTCTAAAGAAGAGCCAGAGAAAGCCCGTCCTAAGGAAGATCCAGAGAAAGCCCGTCCTAAAGAAGAGCCAGGGTGAGCCCGTCCTAAAGAAGAGCCAGGGAAAGCCCGTCCTAAGGAAGATCCAGAGAAAGCCCGTCCTAAAGAAGAGCCAGAGAAAGTCCGTCCTGAAGAAGAGCCAGGGAGAGCCCGTCCTAAAGAAGAGCCAGGGAGAGCCCGTCCTAAAGAAGAGCCAGGGAAAGCCCGTCCTAAAGAAGAGCCAGGGAAAGCCCATCCTAAGGAAGATCCAGATAAAGCCCGTCCTAAAGAAGAGCCAGAGAAAGCCCGTCCTGAAGAAGAGCCAGGGAAAGCCCGTCCTTAAGAAGAGCAAGAGAATTAAAGCCCGTCCTTAAGAAGAGCCAGGGAAAGACCGACCTGAAGAAGAGCCAGGGAAAGCCCGTCCTGAAGAAGAGCCAGAGAAAGCCCGTCCTAAGGAAAATCCAGAGAAAGCCCGTCCTGAAGAAGAGCCAGGGAGAGCCCGTCCTAAAGAAGATCCAGGGGAAGCCCGTCCTAAAGAAGAGCCAGAGAGAGCCCGTCCTTAAGAAGAGCAAGATAAAGCCCGTCCTTAAGAAGAGCCAGGGAAAGCCCGTCCTGAAGAAGAGCCAGAGAAAGCCCGTCCTGAAGAAGAGCCAGAGAATGCCCGTCCTAAAGAAGATCCAGGGGAAGCCCGTCCATAAGAAGAGCCAGGGAGAGCCCGTCCTAAAGAAGAGTCGGGAAAGCCCCTCCATAAGAAGATCCAGGGAAAGCCCGTCCTGAAGAAGAGCCAGAGAAAGCCCGTCCTTAAGAAGAGCCAAGGAAAGCCCGTCCTGAAGAAGAGCCAGAGAAAGCCCGTCCATAAGAAGAGCCAGGGAGAGCCCTTCCTAAAGAAGATCCAGGGGAAGCCCGTCCATAAGAAGAGCCAGAGAGAGCCCGTCCTAAAGAAGAGTCGGGAAAGCCCCACCATAAGAAGATCCAGAGAAAGCCCGTCCTAAAGAAGATCCAGGGAAAGCCCTTCCACATTGACCTAATTAAGTGAGCAAGAATTAGCATGAGGATGCTACAACCATAACTTTTGCAGCAGCTAATGTGACTGGTTGTAATTTGTGGCTATTGGCACTAGGCCATTATCGGGCTAGTAGCCTGGAGTAATGACTGCTTCAAGGCATAACACGAGTAGCAGCAACTGAAATAAAACGTATTTCTTCTTAAGAACGCCAAACCTAAATCTAGATCCATATATAAAATTTACATATATCTATATCACTTTTTCAATTGGAACAGAGATTCAAACCAGAAAGTTAAAAAGTTTGGGGTCGTATGATTGATCGTGGTTTTGAATTTTGATCAATTGCAGAAACTCGATTCAAATACTTCATAAATAGTGTGTAATTTCGAAATTATAGAGTAATGTTTATACTTGATGCAGACCAATTACTGACAACAAATAATTTAAAAAGTGGACATGAAGCTAATATCAAGAATATCTTTGGTAAGCTGTGCTGGAACAAGTTCCACCCTTTTAAGGATAATGCCTTGTCAGAAACTTGAGATCTTCAAGGATAAATCTTATATAAAAAACGTAAACCTTGGGCATCCCCACTTAGGCATAAGGCCTGAGCGCCGGTATAAAAGCTGGCATTCGATCCCTAGGCCTACACTGTTACTCATCCTCCCATCCGCGTAGTAGGTCCTGGCTCTGTTATACTGATCTATTAAATGCAAGTGGATCATAGTTTACGATAACTCTCTACTTGAGCTTCGGAAACGGTACGACTTCGCTTTAGAGATAGAATGTCGTCCCATGTTTTAGCTATGGGTAAACGTGGGAAGGAATTTCTATTTTACAGTATTTAATCAATTAAAAATATGTTCACTCAGAAACCATGAAGCGTGGTTTTTGATTCACCTGAAATTTACGACTGAATATGTATAAATTTGGCAACCTCAAGTCAACTGAACAGAGAAACCATTAATTAATAAGACAGCAACGATACGTACTTCAATGAAATCACAGCTTATATACTTGCCTCATTGGAGTAATATTTTGAAATTACATAAGAAGCCAACGGATTATTTCATGGTAGCTTTCGGCCTCTGCATGCAACCGAGGTGCATTGAGCTAACCATTATAAGCTTGACTTTTTTTTATAACATTTTATTGACCGTCTTCACAAGAAGCGCCATAAAATTAATTTTGCTCTAACCAGAGACGATTGCCTAGGAAGAATTTTCCATTGCAGCTCAAGATGACTCTACTTCTCGTTGCCTTGTCGAGCCTTTTGGTCGGGGCACAGGCCCTGCTGCCTCACCTCGATGTCTGCAACTCCCACCAGACCGCGCCATCGTTCAACGAAGCTTTCATAGAGAAGGTAATTTATCTGATGCTTAGCTTTGCTAACAATTTTATTTCCATTTATTCACTTACAGTTAAAATAGCATAAATCTGTGTTCAGAATAACACGAAGCAGTCGTGTTGACAGCCTTTTTATTTACAATAAAAAAAAATTCATAGATGGCTAGGGGCGTGTATGATGAAACCTTTGTTAAAAATGATGAGGTACTGCGGAAACAGCATTAGAGGTATATGAATCATGGGTACATGAAATGTTTTTGTAACAAATGATGAATTTTTCCGTGTTCGAGCTCTTAAATAAATAGCTGATCGAAATGCCACCAATCGCAAGTAAACACAATAATTTAACTTATTACTTTGGACAGATGCGATCCAACTCTGCGGGCTACTCCTTCATCTTCACTTCAGGACCAACGTTCGGTTGCCAAAAGATTAAGTTTTACCCCAACGGCTCTTTCTTCTACGATTTCGTCGAGTTGTGAGTGAGATGTTCTAAATTCCGTTGACAAAAACTTTTATGTGAAAAATTACCATTGTTTAAGTACGAAATTAATTAAGACATGATCAGAGTTAGTGGTTTGAAGAAATTTGGCACAGTTTGATGGACAAACTATAACAGAAAAACAATGGCTCCCCCAAATCTGAAAAAAATTGCTGAACATTTTGCGATAGTTTCCCATTGAGTAATTCGATGATGAATGTATATACACTCCATGGTATTGAAAAATTTTTTTTCTTATGTTGCAGAGGGAAGAGACGCGTGAACGCTACAGGAACTTACATTATGACACCTTTCTCCTACACCTCCCCAGCACGCATCACTCTGACGTCTCTGCCTTATGGAGGTAACCGGAGTAATTCAACTATTTTTTATAGGCCTTGGACTAAACATGCAAAATTTATTCGGAACGACTGTCAAAAATATTAGAACATTACCTCCAAGAAAAATGCACGTTATCCATTCCCCTGATCGACAGAACTTGGGTCCTTCTTGGGCACAACGAGCTTCAGTGTCATGGCGGCGACTGACGAGTACATGGCGCTGCTCGCCTGCGTCAGCTTAGGCCTCACCCGCACCCGTGAGTTTTTTCACCCAAGTTGGGTCGGTGCATAGGTACTTAATTTGTAACATGAGCTAGAAAATTTGGTAAACATTGGATTCAAAGGTTCTAGCCGCTCCAAATATAAATTATTTTCTCTCTACTTTGCAGAAGAACTTCACATCCTGGTTCCGCAGACTCACGTCGGTTCGATTTCAGTAACAAATCTGAACAAGACAATTCAGGACTCACAGCTGCCTCGTGTAAGATATTTACGTGAAGTTGAACAAACGTGCAATGCAGGTTTTCGTGATTTTGGGAACATTTTTCACCTGCTGAACAAATTCAAGTACAACACCCTGCACCGTTTGAGTCTATTGTACCCAGGGGGCCTGGTCGTTGAGAAGTCTCTCCATAAATCACTTACCAGCCATGATAGGCCATTCTCCCGCAGTGCTTCTACGTCGAATGGCGTTCCATCTCTTATATTTAAAACTGCAATAAATGCACAATCTATTCCCCACCGTGGACCGCCGTCATTCAGTGCTCGACACAACGCTTGGCTTGAGGTTAATAAGGGACAGCCGGGCATAATAAATAAATCACAAACCGGCGTTCAGTTTGGTGGCGCGGCCTCTGTAGGGCCGTCTGCGGAAGTATCACCCACAGTTTCTACACCGAGAGGGAATTTTACTGTATTCTCCTCTTCCAAATTGTCTGTGCTTCCTTCATCCGGCTCTCGTAGCCATTAACTGCGAATCTATCCATGCCATTAGGTGCTTTCGTCGACTCAAGCGCTTCAACATGAAAAGTTAGCATTAATACGTAAACTCGAATTCAATGGTGGCGTTAATGACAACCACTGGTTCTTATACTAGTAGTTAATGCTTAGCAGTAACCATAATAAAATGAACATTTCACATACTTTTAGTGCAACAATGTTTTGGAGTTTCGATCGTTCATCAATTAAGTAAAGACATTATTTTCAAACTGAGTGCTTAAAGTTTACGAGACTCGTGATGCGGTTGGGAGGCATGTAACACGCTACCTAGCTGACGATGAAATATTCTTCGAATCGAATGAGCCTTGTTATGATTTATATTTGGCGTTTACCTAACAATATGGATTGATTCGATGTACTATTTTTTGCTTGGTAAGAAATACCTGTGTCGTGCTTAATTAATAGGTTTTAGCTGTGATGCTTAATAGATTTTACTGAACTGATGAACACAAAGACGATCTTCAGTCAACGTTCGCTCATTTTTTGTCAATTGATTTTATTTCAAAATTTTACATACAATAGTTATTTATAAAATAATGTAATAATTTTCATGGTAATTTATCATCCGAATTATTCCTAAATAAGTTGCATTCACCAGATTCTGGAATATGTTTCAGACGTTTTCTTATCAACAATTGGCAGAGAACAGCATTATAGGTACATGATAAAAAGTGGTACGACGACTGTTTCTTTTCATGATGAGGCCAATACGAAGTTTTTAATGAGACACGCACGCAAAAAAACTGGTTCTTGGACTCCATTACATGGAATGTATACAGCGTTTCATTCCTCAAGTTTCGTGTTGGTCGGTTTTTGGACTTTATTGCGTGGAATGCACAGGTACAGTGTTTCATGCCTCAAGTTTTGTGATCGTTTTTGGACTTCATTACGTGGAATGTGTGCAATGCATACCATTTTAAACGTTTTTCCCTGAAAAAATTGCATCAATAAAATACTGAATTCAATTGAAGTTTCTTTGTTAGCAGAGCGCGTTTGATGATAACTTTAGGCCGAATTTTCGAGCTTTTTGTTAAATAATTACTTTGAATTTGTGTTTTGAAAAGAGCAACAGATATGCTTGCATTGGGCCCCTAAACGTTCGCTGATCAATGAGACGAAATTCGGTAGAGTAGCAAACCCTGCAGCAAATTATTGGGATTTTGAATTGTACTAGCGTGCTTAGCTAGATGGTTAGCGATTCCTCAACAATTTAGAAGACATCGAGCGAAACGAATTCTTGCTGTACCATGAACACACAATACTTGAATCTCTCGAGCTATATTGAAGTACCGAGACTGGAGAATGCCCAATCTTTATGCGTTAACACAGGAAATAATTACACTACCCTAACTTGTTAGGGTTATAGCTCCATATTATTCATTTTACCAGTTACTTTCCAGAAATGACATTTTTCGTTACGCAAATAATATTTTTATTTCAATGTCAGAGCAGTTAAAAAAGTTGTAGTTTCGTAAGTGCAGTTAATTTTTTAATTCAATTGTGTTTGTTAATTTTTCAAAGAATCACAATTTTTTCACAATCCCAAGACCAGGATTTGATTTTGCGTTGTGTTTGAATAGTATCCTTACATGCCATATCATGCAAAACTAGCCCAGATGAGCGGAATCTGACTGTATAAGGGTTGTTCAGTGTCAGTCTCTACGCGGTTGTGAATGAGATGTCAGACGTTTCTTGGAATATTCATTCAAAAACCGCTGTATCAACTGAATTAAGTGTAAGAGGTAAACACCTTTGGAGTTTACCTCTTATTAACTAATAATGCTCCTGGTTTCATAGTTGTCTTTAGGCTATGTAATTAAATAGCTGTTTTTTCAAACTGGTTTAAATTCCCTAAGCGCTGGCGCTATTACCCATTTTAGTTATAACCCATGCAGCTGCAAAGGGTACATGGAGAGCGGTCCAGGCCGGTCTAACGCTTCCTATAAAAACAGGAGTCGCCAAACCGAAGCACTACTCCGCCGCACCTCCTCGTCCGGGTAAGTGGTCGCATTTCAGTGTAGTTATTAAGATAAGACTTACGGGTTTACCTGACATCTTTTGCAAGTGACAACACTTGTGGTACAGCAACTGTTAAGGGGAATAAAAGTCTGTCTAGTTATGTTGTCGACCTTTCATGACGACTTTAGTTTTAACCTTAACGTTAAGTATAGTGTCATATTTCACTATTTTCTCTTAGTTTAGAATTTAATACTGATGTTAATCTGCAAATTTCAGGAATGGTATGCCATACATCAGCCTAATGTGACTTTAAGGAGTGTATTCCCCATCATGCAATGCAATATAGATCAAGATGTATCGAACATTCGTCGCGGGATGCCAACATTGTAGGGATGAACATATGAGACGACGATGGTAGACTGAACATGACTATGATAATTAACTTGCGTCGCGGGATGCCAACATTGTAGGGGTAACATGAGACGACGATTGTAAACTTAACATGACTATCATCAGTGAAAATACGTACAGTCAAGTCAGAAGGTTGGGGCAGAATGGCCCAAAAGATGAGCATGCAGAAGCCAATTAGTCGCTCGGATTAAAGTCAAGTTTATTTTCAGTGGCACTAAATACAACATGTTCGTTGGTACCTCGGACTATAACGTCAATTAAATAATTTACTTTAAATTTGATCGCCCAACGATTTCCGTCGAATGGCAAGATGATCAACGCAGAAATGGTCAAAGAACAAAGTTGCCCAACGAGAGGTCTCTACAATAGCACTGATTATATTATATATTATTTGCTGCGAACATTATTGATCCATCGTGGTTTTCAACCTATAAAGCCCTTGAACGAAGTGCACGTGGGGGTGTAAATTTTAAAAAATTTTCTTGTCCTTTCTATTGATATACAGTTTAAGACAACTATGAAACCAGGAGCATTAATAAAAGGTACATTCCAAAGGCTTTCATTTCAGTTGGTACAGCGGTTCTTGAATTAATGTTCCAAGGAAAGTCTGACATCTCGGTTTCCACATGGTCTCAATTTACGTGACCAGACAAAATGGAGTGTTTAACTCGATTCCTGAGAGCTTCATGCTGCCCTGAGGTGGCGCTTAATTGCACCCTCTTGAGCACACGGGCCGTCCTCTGATCGCAAAATCCTGCTCATGAAGTTCGCTGAACTCGCGACTTCCAAGTTTTTTGTTCCTCTAGATTCCAGACGAGCGGTATAGGCAGTGAGGAGTTTCAAGGTTATCGCTCTTGACAAATTGTTCAAGGTGTTTAAATTAAAGAAAAAGTTTTATCTCCAACCTAGTGTAACATCGATATTCGATACACATAGCCCACAGAAGTCGGAATTAGCGCTGGCTAAATCCATTTACTCACTGGGTAGGTTTGTAAAAAATAAGAGCAAATTCAACGCCTAATGTTATCCTCAGACCGTGCAAATATTTTGAACATGGCAAGTCAAGCAACTCTGCCTTGGGCAGCCTGGCATACGTGGGAGCTTCAGCTCGTTTTTAGCATAGAGGCTGCATCTGGCAGGGCGTAAGGCTTTTCCCGTTCATTGACACCGCCAGTCCAGCACTTCGAAGCAAGATTAGCCAGCGGCAAATAGCTGAGGTAGAAACTCGTGTAATTATTAATTAGGGATAGCTGCGCCTGGTTTAAATTTCCATGGGAGTTGTTTGCAATTCTGGATACGATAATTAGAATAACAATACTCATAGGCATTCTATCACGACTTAAGTAAGCACTAGCCTGCTCGTGATGTGATATCTGCGAACAAAAAAATAATCCCGTTAACTTGGTACTGAGGTCACTTCGAAGCAGTCGTTGGCTTCAAGGGCTTAAACACAGCGGTCTGAGTGAGTCAACGGGTTCTTACGAGCGTATAAATCATTTTATGGATGAAGTTAGTGAATGAGTAAGGTTGTTTAATTATCTAATTAAAGTCAGAAGTCATGATACGAAACACTCAAATATTATTCTATTTTCCTCAGCGCATGATAGGTTCCATATCTCACCCATTCCTTCAATCCACGCAACACATTTAAACAGGATGCAATGAGATCGTTACTGTCACATTAACACAGCAAATCTTTTCCCCAGAATTGACTTGTCACTTTCGAGAAAGTCTTGGGATCATTTCGGCTGAGATGACCCGACCTCTGTTCATCATCATGGGCTTGAGCCTCCTGCTGGGGGCCAGCGCTCAGGGGCCTCAGATCGGCTTCTGTAACTCTTACCAAACAACGCAGAGCTTCGATGAAGCCTTCATTCAGAAGGTAATTAATTAATTGCTTTAAACTCTGTACGTGTGATGATTATAAAGTAAATTCTATTATAAACGGTTATGTTAACGATGTTTATGCATACATTTCAGGAAGATCGCTATAATTGACATACGATCGACTTCTACCTTCGTTAATTGACATAAGATTGTTCCCTCTAGCGCTTATGGAGGTGACATAATATACATATTATGTATACATAATATACATAATATACATAATACATAATATATGTATTATATCGTGACTTTTGCCAGATGCAAGCCAACGCGGATGGATATTCATTCGCCCTCACTTCCGGTCCGACTTTTGGCTGCCAGAACATAAAATTTTTCCCCAACGGAACATATGCCTACGACTTCATCGACGTGTGAGTGTAAATTTTCTTCACATTTTTATAAAAAATACACATCGCCTTTAGTGGTGCTGGGTTTCACAGGCAGTGAAATTATTAAAATTCCGTATTTATTATTGGAAGGTGTTTTTAAAATAATAAATTGTGCGCATACAATCTGTGATCTTGATTTTATGCGCAGAATAATGAGAAGCTTTTGCAAATAAAATAAAACCGAGTTGATGTTACATCTCCATAAATTAATACGAATCATGCTACTAAGGATAATTTTGCAGCATTATAGAATTACTTCAGCATACTCTGATTAATTAAGTAATCGGTGTGGATGATGTGAAAGCGCTAAGCAAAGAAAGCGCCATGAGAATTTGAAATATTAATTGATCGAAAATGCGTTTATGGCCCAAGGTACATTCAGCCTTTCTAAATTGAATGTAAGTGTATTCGTGAAGTATTTAAAAGAACTAATGTAGATTTCTTTATTTTTAAATTATTTGTTCACTTAAATTTCAAGTACACTGATGATATTAGTATTTCTGTAACCTTCAATTCAGAGACTACAGAAACATGGCGTTCAAACAGATAGAATTTCGGACTATTACTTTGAACAAATAAACTATAAATAAATCGGCATTGAATGGACAATATTAATGCATTGTTGCGCTCGCCCATTCCTGGCATTGCGGAATCTTTACATCTAGTTGGGGCTTCAAACCCGCGACTCCCAGGCTCGATCTTTATAAGTTAAAATTTAGCCCTTGTGCCATCCTGCCATCCAGTCAGAATTAGGATCATAATACATGAGGAAACAGCAGAAATGATTAGTTGCTGTGGTCTGGAAAACTATTCAATAAAACTTCATGGATATTTTACAGAGGCATGTATATAAATGCATTCTCAATGTAATTTTACAGGAGCAACACGCATGTCAACGCCACAGGCACCTACACCGCGACTCCTTTCTCCTACACGTCCCCGTCCAGCATCAGGCTCTCGTCCCTGCCTTATGGAGGTAATGACATCACAGACTAATCGGAGACCAGGTAAATTATACGGAAGACTTTATGCATTCAAAATTAAATTTTCCGGTGAATGCGGCAGGTGTTTACCATCGTTACCTTGGGACTCAACTTCCAATGTTTCAATGGGACTCAGCTTCCCTGTTTTAAATTGCCTGTTGATTATTTACCGTAAATCGCCTGAACCGTTTCTCTTATGTTCAAGCGAACATTTCTAGCAACCAGGCAAGCATATTTGTAATAATAACGATTGAAAATATCTTGACTTGTCTCACATGAAATGTTTGAAACGCAACCCGAAAAAATTGAACTTATTTTCATGGTACATAACATCATATTACAAATCACTTCTTCACCTGTACTCGCAACAAACATTATGTGCACACATTTAGTATAGAGAATAACGATTGCGAAATTCGTTGGCCACATCCATGAAAGTCATAATAAATATGTGTATAAATAAACTAAATATTTTCAACGGTTGCAGAACTGGGATCCATGTTCGGTGCGATCAGCTTGAGTGTGCTGGCAGCGACTGAAGACTACATAGCGCTGCTCTCCTGTGTCAACATCGGCCTCATCCGCACGCGTATGTTGTCATGTCACTAACTGAGAATATTTCGTGATACAGTATTTATATTTACCAGTACGATGCGTTAGGGTGTTAAGGGCAATTTTAGCTTATCATACATGACAAATATAGGAATATTGCAGTCATTGCGAACATTTACAAGCAATTTAATTCTGAAACTTTATTTTTACCACAAAAAATGCTTCATTGCTTAGAAGAGGCTGCAATTAATTTAGTATAATAATTTAATGTCATTTCATTCTAATATGATGAAAACTTTTGGATATCTTCTGCTGTGTTTTGTACGAGGTCTTAAAGGAAAAACACGTCACGTGTTGAAGATAACTCTAAAAATATAGTTATACAATGAGTCAATGAGCAAATAAAGTGATTGGGCTGCAATTTCCTACCTATAACGGAAAAGTATATGTCAGAAGGAGGGCTGCATGAACATTTAGAAATAATTGTATGTAATGTACAAATGGCTTTTCCTCGTGTACAGAACAACTGCACATCCTGATACCGAAAGCCAAAAGCGCTTCAATTGTGATGCCGGAGTTCAATGCGACTATTCAGGCGCTTGATCTCCCCCTAGAGGAGTACCTCCAGGAAGTTCAGCAAACGTGCGCCGCAAATGTGCGCCAATTGTCGGAAATCTTATTCCTCTACAGATTGCTGGTCAAATTCGGAGTCATCCCTCCTGTCTTAGGGAGTGAAAACCAGGCCAGTAACAATCCTACGTTATACGCCGCATTAGCAAGCCCTAATGAGAGTTCGGATGCCACCGACGCTATCACACAAGCCGTCGTTCAAGCTCTGAACTTATTGCAATCAAATGCACAATCATTCAGCTATCCTCAACCTACTACTTTCAGTGGGCACCAATTGAACTCCGCTCCTGTAGTCGCAGGTCAGCAAGTCTTTCCTCAAACTACGGTTCAGTTTGGCGGCGCTCAGGTACAGAATCCAGCAGTCAATGTATACCCTGTGGCATCCCCTGTTGCTGGTAACTTTGTCCACAATCCTGCACAATTCTCTGGGTACCCATCATTTATTTCTCCAAGCTTTTCTTCCTCGTTTGATCCGTTCCGCGCTGTACGACCTGCAGTTTCCGTCCCGCAGCCGTTGCATGTAGGGCAGCCAGAGACTGGCGTCTTTAACGCCATCTTCCAACGTTGATCGCTATCATCAATGGCGATTAATTGGGCATTAATAGTCTAGCTCCAGGACTACTTTCTCTAGTACGAACTTATTTTGTGAACAAAGACAATGAGTAACCAAAACGAATCGAGTTTTTCATTTTACTATAATGCTATGGATTTTTAAGTTTATTTTTGAACAAGCGACTGGTGTTCTTCGTACATTAATTAAAACTTCCTATTCTATCAGAGCACATCTTGTCGAAAGTTGAATAAACGGACTATCATTTTGATTTTCAGTTTCCTTTACCTGAAGTCCGTAGTGCATTACTTCTTGTGGTGAACGACACAAATTAAAAGTTGGCAACTGTCATCCCGACGTTTACTTGGTGCCGATGTTATAGGTAATGAGAGGATCGGATATGATTAGCGGGGAGGGCAGTTCTGTCCGGATCGTGTGATGATAGTAAATTGTGATGATTAAAAATAGGTAAATTTTACCACAGTTAAGCCTCTTTCACACAAGGCGGCAAATACCGCAAACGTCAATTAAACGTGACGGTATTTAACGCGTAATCATTCGCACGAGGCGCTGTTTAACGCTGGAATCTATCAGACTTGCAGTGCTGTTCTCCGAAAATTGTCATCAGTGTTTGTGAACTTTGTCTATAAATTACTGCTGAGTGTAAAGAAAAGAAGGCTCTCATTTTATACACGCTGCGTAAAAAAACAGAAAAGGAAGAAAAGAAGGCAGTGCTGTGTTCACAATATAGAAACTTTAAACCCGATAAAAATATGTTTCAATGTTCACAAACTTGTCATTACAAAATTCATTCATTACTCCTTACATTCATTAACAAGAAGGAACGAGTTTAATTATCCTTAACTCTTCTAGTAGCTGGAGCTGCTAACACCCTCACCGACCCACTGTCTGCACCACATTAGGATGTAGCATCAAAACCGCATTGTGTGAAAGATTACAATGAATATTATTGCAAGCTAAACTGTTGCGGCAAATCTACCGCTGCCGTTTTAGCAGTACATACGCGGGCATCAGGCGTAAAATTCTACGCTTCGTTTAAATCTGTCGTGTGTGAATAGCTGTGTACATTTTGTATGTCCGCTGAGGTACGGCGGTAAATACCGTCGGGCGCATGCAGTTTTTGCCGCCCTGTGTGAAAGGGGCCTTAATGTCGTAATGAAAGTTATTCGGTTTTAGGATTTCTAATTATCAGATATGATAGAAAAAAATAAATATAACTCAATACTCACTGCAGTGAGTGACAGAGAGCGCATTTTCTCGTCGACGAAAACGTGAATCACGGACGGATGGACGGACGGACAGACGGACGGACAGACGGACATGGCGAGCACAATAAGGTATTATTTTCCATCGTGGTGTCCGAGGCCGTTCGTTTCTTTGTTGAAATGCGGGGCACCGCCGGTTTGAAGGAGTGACCGTACACTTTCACTTTTTCGTGGACTGCATCGACGGTGTCCTTGGGGAACAGGGCTGGCCCGATGAGTGGGGCCTTCACTAGATCTGACACCAAGTTGGAGGGCTGCATGCCCTTGGTGACTTCTTCGCGGCATTTAACTTTGTTGAAGTTGACTTTAGAACCCAGTGAGATGAAGGCTGGGGTGAGGTTGGACATGGCCAGGTCGATGATGCCCTGTAGGTGCTTGGCGGTCTGCTTGCCCTCCTTGCGGAAAAACTCGGTGGCGGGCTTCGCCATGCCCAACACTTCCATGGTTTTACCGACGGAGTCGAAGCGGAACCCGTCTGACGCGGTGGTGGAGGGGGTGTTGGCGAGGGTCTTACTGCAGGGGCGGAAGGCCTTGTCCAAATGTCCTCACAGGCTCACGTGTTCGAGGGACAATGGTTTCCCGTTTAGGGACTGTATAGGCGGGGGTCCTCGCTCATGAAGATGAGGAGGTCGTCCTGGGTGGCCTCCGGTTTAAAAAGGCGGCAGCTGGCGAACAGGTCCTTGCCAGCGATGGCGGCGTTGTCGTTTGCTGGTCTGAACAATTTCGGGTTTCTGACCTGCTTCGTCTTGAAGCTTTCTCTGTTGTATAAGACGCCGTCAATGCGCCACGCCACCCTGTTGTTCGACTTCGGGACCTCCTTGTAGTCGGGGATGACGTACCATTTCTCGTCCTCCGTGGAGGACTCCTCGGACTCGGACTCGGAGAATGTGATCGGGGTGACGTTGATGGGGGCGCTGGCAGTCTCGCTCGAGCTGAGAGCGGCGGGTGTTGGTAAGGATTGAGAGGGCGTTTGTTGGGGCACGACCTGTGGAGATGCTGGTTGCACAATCTGGGGAGCTCGTGGTTGGTGGACCTGAGGCGGGAACACCTGGCTTGCAACTTGTTGGACCGGGGAAGGATCCGCGTAAGATTCCTCAGGCTGCGAGGACTTGTCCTCTTCAGAGAAGTCCCCCAATTCATCCATAGAGACCGGGCCTTCCTCTTCGGAGAAGGAGTCTTCCCCCCCGGAAGAAGCGTACTCGAGCGAGGAGAGATGTTCTCGCTGAGGGTTGTGGCCCGAGGTCGATGGAACAGGCTCGGTCGTGGCGGGGTCTCGTTGCATTGCAGTCGGGCGAGCCTCCAGTGTGCCCAGTCGAGCGGTGATGGAACGCAACATCTCGAAGATGGCGTCAAAGTTTTCTGTGTCGCTGCCCGTCGAGAGTGATGCGGTAGACATTGCTCCAGGGAGCGTTGTCGCTGAGGGAATCTTTGTCCCCTCATTTCTCTGTTCCGCTGACGCGGGAGATTTTCTCGCCGGTGCGGGAACTTGTCCCGCCGATGCGGGATCTCGTCCCACCGAGGCGGGTAACGTTACCGCAGGCGCGGCGATGGCTGGCTCAGGTTGGATAGGTAATTCGTAGGGATCCACGTCCTGGATGAGACCATCGAGGCCTGGGAGGTGCCTGATAAAGTTTCGTACGCGGAGGGAAGTAGTGCCGCGGATGCCTCCCCAGTACAGTAGGGAGCGGGAACGACGGTAAGGTTTGGCCCGGAAGTGGCGGGAAGTGGAGGGTTTCTGCTTGTCCCGGCGTTATCGGACTGAAGGCGTCAACCGAGATGTACCGGGAAATATCTGAAGAGCTGGAGGGCACGGAGGAAGCTCTGGAATGGGGGCGTTTAGCTTGGCGATAGCCAACATCGAAGGCTTTGTCGTTGTCGGAAGCCCAACGGAGCCCTTCCCCTTGCCACCTCGATTTTTGTGCCCTGTTGAGGGCCTGGCTCTGGAGGCTCGCGAACATTCTGCGGGCGAACTCTCTTTCAGCAGGATCGGCGTCCGCCAGCTTAGGAAGCAGGGATAGGCACTCGTCACAGCCTGAAGGCTTGCAGATGCCCCCGATCAGAATGCATTTGCTGTGTTTTGCACAGCTATGTTGCAGGCCTCTTGGAGCACTTATAGCAGGATTGGTCCGCCACGGTAGAACCAGAGGAGGAAATGACAGTTGTAAGAAACAGAAGCGACCCTTCCAGCATCAACAATGCGAAATTTTATAGGAATATAATGCAATTTAAATAGGTATCCTATTAAAATTTTAATAAACGACATGGTTTGAAACAGGGAAAACTTCCCGCACCCTTCGGCATGCGGGAAGCTGATCCGAGTTTGGAGCGTGAATGAGTATCGGAGACGAAGCATACCGACAATCTATTGACGATAAATGAATCTGAATGATGGCCGGCGGCAAAGCGCATCGGCAGTCTATTTAGATTGAATTTTAAAATAAGGCGCGGGATCGCGGGAAGCGATCCCGCCGGTAATGATTCCCGCCAGAGTGGCGGGAAAACTGAATCTGAATGACCGCCGGCGACAAAGCGCATAGGCAGTCTATTCAGATTGAATTTTAAAATAAGGCGCGGGATCGCGGGAAGCGATCCCGCCGGTAATGATTCCCGCCAGAGAGGCGGGAAAACTGAATCTGAATGACCGCCGGCGACAAAGCGCATAGGCAGTCTATTCAGATTGAATTTAAAAATAAGGCGCGGGATCGCGGGAAGCGATCCCGCCGGTAATGATTCCCGCCAGAGTGGCGGGAAAACTGAATCTGAATGACCGCCGGCGACAAAGAATCTCGGTAGTCTATTAGCTGTCTCTTATACACATCTAGATGTGTATAAGAGACAGGCTTGATGTTATTTGGCTGATTGATTCATATCCAGGAAAGGAAATGACGCCTATGGCTTTAGGCACTTAATCACACAGGCTAATATGCCCTCTAGCGTGATTACGAGCGGAAAGGAATAGATATTGAATTGTGGGCAAGGGCTATGTAGGGGTCTATACTGCGTCCCCGGTCGGTCGATGCCGTAGCTTAAACCTCTGTATCGCCACTCTGTATTACCACCCCGTATACAAGATACGTTATCAGGACTTATGTGTCTTACTTATCCCTCACTACCTTAGTCAACGAAGAACCCGATCCTCAGGTAGAGCTTAATATAACAAGAGCTCAATATCATAGTTTGTAGTTAATTTACAACCTGTGACAGTGGCGCCCGGACAGGGACCATTTAACTGATGGGATAAAACTTTGGGGTAAAATTTTTACGTTTAGGGAAAATCAAACGACGCGCTACGTGGGTTAGTTACAGAAGCCGATCTGAGGCCCCTGAGCGCTGGCCCCCAGCAGGAGGCTCAAGCCCATGATGATGAACAGAGGTCGGGTCATCTCAGCCGAAATGATCCCAAGACTTTCTCGAAAGTGACAAGTCAATTCTGGGGAAAAGATTTGCTGTGTTAATGTGACAGTAACGATCTCATTGTGTTCCCACGTGCACTTCGTTCAAGGGCTTTATAGGTTGAAAACAACGATGGATCAAAAATGTTCGCAGCAAATAATATATAATATAATCAGTGCTATTGTAGAGACCTCTCGTTGGGCAACTTTGTTCTTTGACCATTTCTGCGTTGATCATCTTGCCATTCGACGGAAATCGTTGGGCGATCAAATTTAAAGTAAATTATTTAATTGACGTTATAGTCCGAGGTACCAACGAACATGTTGTATTTAGTGCCACTGAAAATAAACTTGACTTTCCTCCGAGCGACTAATTGGCTTCTGCATGCTCATCTTTTGGGCCATTCTGCCCCAACCTTCTGACTTGACTGTACGTATTTTCACTGATGATAGTCATGTTAAGTTTACAATCGTCGTCTCATGTTACCCCTACAATGTTGGCATCCCGCGACGCAAGTTAATTATCATAGTCATGTTCAGTCTACCATCGTCGTCTCATATGTTCATCCCTACAATGTTGGCATCCCGCGACGCATGTTCGATACATCTTGATCTATATTGCATTGCATGATGTTAGATACACTCCTTAATGTCACATAAGGCTGATGTATGGCTTATCATTTCTGAAATTTGCAGATTAACATCAGTATTAAATTATGAACTAAGAGAAATTAGTGATGTATGACACAATACTTAACGTTAAAACTAAAGTTGTTATGAAAAGTCGACAACATAACTAGACAGACTTTTATTCCCCTTAACAGTTGCTGTACCGCAAGTGTTGTCACTTGCAAAAGATGTCAGGTAACCCCGTAAGTCTTATCTTAATAACTACACTGAAATGCGAGCACTTACCCGGACGAGGAGGTGCGGCGGAGTAGTGCTTCGGTTTGGCGACTCCTGTTTTTATAGGAAGCGTTAGGCCGGCCTGGACCGCTCTCCATGTACCCTTTGCAGCTGCATGGGTTCAAATTAAAATGGTTAACAGCGCAAGGGCTCAGAGGGCATTGACCACCACGTCGAGACTGACATTGAACGTCTCACGGTCAGATTCCTCTAATGTGGACAAGTCATGAGGAATATGGCATGTAAGGATGCTATTCAAACACAACGCAAAACCAAGTTCTGAACCTGGGATTTTGGAAATATTGTGATTCTTTGAAAAATTAAGAAAGATGATTGAATTAAAAACTTAACTGCACTGACAAAACGGTAACTTTTTTCAAGTGCACTGACATAGACATGATTAAAGTTAAAAATGAGTTTGTTAAGGGGAGTGTATTTTTTGACAGTATTATTTCAATCTTTCTCTCTAGAGTAATTCGATAGATTTGTTAGGTTGGTTTGGCGATAGTGGCTGTAATTTAGGCGCGTACGTAAATTCTCGACCCAGCAGTCACGAATCAACAAAAGGAATAAAAACAACTTATGAAAAGGTTGAGCTTCCTTTATTACTGAGAAATTTATACACCTATTACAAGATGGATCACTAATCACGTACGACATCTACTAGGCGGGTATAATAAATCATAGTATACAAATCAACACAAATCTTAATTATATATATAAGGGGAGCGTCTATGTCCAAAATCGACAATTTTGACTTTTCCGGTTTTTAGTTTCATCATAAAGCTGACATTCTGACCTATCCAACTATATCAAAATCATCTCTGTACGTTGATTTATGTTTTCACGACAGATCGCGGAAGGGCAAGGGTTGGTGGAGCTCTTTAACATTTGACATAGGGAGTAAATGCCTCAATGCATCTTAAATAGATAGTCTTCACACTCTCCGATCCAGTAACCCTTCAACAGTCGTGAGGTATGGTTTGCGCTCTGTCGTTCCCACCATCCTTGACAGAAATTTAGCTGCAGCATTGTCTGGTCTTGCATCCTTGCAAACTTGAATGCCGATTTCGAGGGGCCCGGGACTTTGTCGGGCTCTACTGAACAATCACACTCATTGTCACTGGAAAACTATCTCCTCCTACATTTTCGAAGCTACAGCAATGATAAACATACCATTCGATTTGCAATTGAAATATCTAGAGATTAGTCGTAGCTTTTTTTCAATTTCGTTATAGTTTTGAAAGAATTTCGAAAAAAGGGGGGGAAGGGGGAAATCGAAACGAAAAATGCCCCCACACCCACAAAAATTCGAATTTCAAAAAAAGCTACGACGAATCGATAGATATGGTCCTTACGCATCGAACGATATGCGTCTCGATGTTGTAGCTTGAAAATCCTAGGAGGAGATAGTTTTCTACCGTACCCCCTTTTTTGCTGTTTTCTAAGAATTTCACGTTTTCTTTCATTTTTTCGAAAATTGGTACGAACAAAAATGTCTTAGAATTTTGTTTGACATAGGTGTGACAAGTTACAAAGTGATCCGTCCGTAAATAAAAAGTTTTTTCACCACATAGACGCTCCTCTTATTAGAGCAAATAACAGCTCTGCCTCCATTAAATTCGTAACGGGTACTTCACCGGGCTTTGGTGCGGAGACGTGGGCTGGACGACTTCTCCGTGATTTGCTCCGCCGTAGTTATTAATGGATCCTTGTGTAGATCCTTGTGTTGGCCGTAGTGAGGTAAGCCCTCATCTTGCGTTGGCGTCTCATCCACGGTGTTCAGCACGCGGCCATGCTTGAGTAGACTCACGTCCTTCGGTGGAGTCAAATCCCGGAACTGGAGATGCGAAAAACGACTGCTGAAACGATGCTGGAACGTTAGCTGTTGAGTAGTTCTCTCACCATTTATTGATCAACGCAAGTCTCTAGAAGAACATCGTCAAACTTAATTCGGTCACGTTGTTAAGTTTCCGTGATATGCTTTCGGCGTCTCCCAATATTCTCGGCTGTCTTTTGAATCTGGTAAACGTGGTCGTCTCGTTGAGTAGTGAAACTGCCGAACGACCGTCCTTCTGCACCTAAACCATTATTCGATCATCGCACAATACGCCGGCCGCCCTTTCAACTGGCTAGCTCGTTCGAGACACCAGCTCGTGACCAGACTGCAGACTGGACTGACCCTTTCTCACACCCGACTCCTTTTATAGTCCGGTTCGCAACCCACGTAACGCATCGATTGATTTTACCCTAAACGACACAAATTTTTCCCATCAACAGGAACAACCGCTTCGCCTTATATCTTGCTATTCGCATTCTCTCACAAATCACATTCTGATTAATGGTCGTAATTTCTACTCATGCTCACTCCGATAGTGCATGCCTTCGCCGAGAGTTCATGCTCGTGCTGATAGTGCATGCTTATGCTGATAGTGCATGCGCGTGTTGATAGTGCATGCTCGTGCTGATAGTTATGACTTTATGATGAATTTGGGACTTCCTAGTCCCCGGTTACGCCGATGCGCCGCCTTCGCCGTCCATCGTCTCCGAGTCGTCGATAGGCAGGTTACCCCGTCCTCGGGTCCCGGATGTAACGTTGGACGTGTAACGTTGGACGTGGAAACCAGACAACATATTTTTTTAAAGGCCTCCCACACTCACCATTCCAACAAAAAGGAAATAATTTTATTAATTAAAAACAGGGAGTGGTTTCATGTCAATGATCAGGGCCCCTACCTTAACGCCTCTGATGGTGGCCTACACCGACTCCGAGGGTCACTGAGCTGTGACGCGAGCGAGGAGTGGGCCCACGTCGAACTTTTCTCTGACTGCTGTTAGGATGCTAGCTGCATTGCCTCTCTGCACAGCCAAACCCAACCTTTGCTCCAACCATAGAGTCTNAATTCTCAACTACGCGGCCCCCATCTGGTACCCTGTTGCCTCTCGTTCAGCAGTTGCCAGCCTGCAGATCATACAGAATACTGCATTGAGACTAGCCACCGGCTGCCTCAAAATGGCCCGGATCTCCCATCTGCACCAGGAGACCGGCGTCCTCCCTTTGCCCGAGCACCTGGACCTGGCCTGCACCCAGTTCCTCGCCAACGCCCTCCCATGCTTCGTTTCGCATGGTTTCTGCCCCTCTGGGTGACCACCCTATGAAAGCCTTGATACAGTCGAGGTTCGGCCATCTTGTCACACCACTCTTGACAAATGGTATTCGGCCTGCCGGGACATACGGAGAAGCAAGCGGTCTCTCCGCAGGGAGATTACCTCCCGCGTGGCAGTGACTGCAGCCATAAACGCTGTCCTTGCTGCCCCGCCACCGCCGATTGCTTCAGTGGAGACCTCACTCCCTTGCCCCTACCGCTCAGCGTTATCCCAGCTCCGCTCGGGATACTGCAGCTCCCTGGCGTCCTATTCTGCCAGGATTGGATTTGGACGCTCCCCAAGCTCCACCTGCCCGGAGTGCGGGGATCCCCTCCAATCCATTCAGCACCTCTTTGTCTGCCCTGCCTTCCCATAGTGGCAAAGCAGAGAGTTTTTTAGAATCTTGTCTCAAGTTCATTTTTGAGCCCTATAAGTAGACCAGTAAGAGTAAAGTATCATGGATACCGGTACCATCATACCAGCATTATCATACTTGAGAAATTGGTTAAAATCTTGAGTAAATGAGGAAATTAAAAATGAACTGATTCTAAAAAATCTCTGGTTTGTCACTATGCTGACCTTCCCCACGTCTCTCAGCGTCTCCTCACTGTGGGACAGCCCCGTGGACGGTGGAGGCAGCGGCTTTCCTGGCCACCCTCCCTGCCTTCACCCACCTCCCCCTCTTCCGGTTCCGGCCCCCCGCCCGCCACCAGAGCCTCCCCCCGGCGAGCGTGACGGTCGCAACTAACAACAACAACAACAACCCCGTCCTCGGGTCCCGGATGTAGACAGAAACTTTCCAGTAGTTTAGATCCTGCTCCCTCATGCCGCTGATCCTGCACGTGAAGTTCCGCTGCTCTGCCTCCAGTTTCTGCACCGCACCCGCCTTGAGCGGCGCCCAAACTGACAGCAGTGTTCAAGATTGGGGAGCACAAGGGCTCTGAAGAGTATAATCATTGGCGCTGCTACTCTCGTTCAAAATGTCCACCAGATCCACTCCATCCTTTGTCTCCCTCGCGCAACTGTTTCCTCGATGTGGTCATCGAAAGTGGATTCAGTACACATCAACACTCCGAGATCTCGAACAAGTTGCTTCTCTTCAATTTCTGTGCCATTCGATGCTAAGTAGCAATGTGGCATCCCGGTCTCTGTACCAGCTCTGTATCTCATTACTTAGAACTTGGTGCAGTTGATTTGCATATCGTTCACTAGGGCCCAATCATCGGATCGGTCCAAGCACCGAGCCTTGTGGCATTCCGCTTTTCACCCTCGCTTCTCTCGATTCCGAGTTTCCAGTTACGACAGCTTGTACTCTATTTCAGACTATTTGTAAGGAAGTTGTGGATCCACCTTAACAGGCTTCCTCCTACCCCCAACAGCCTCAGTTTACTGAAGAGCAACCCATGGTCAACTTTGTCAAAGGCTTTAGCAAATTCCAGGTATGCTACATCAAAGCCAGCTCCTTCCTTCAGTATCGCAGTATGGCCATAGGGCGGTGATGGTGTTCCAGTAACTGCGACAAACAGGAACGATTTCGCGGGGAATCATGTTGCCCATTATTATGCTGTTCAGTCTCTCCCATTTACTAGACAAGCCTCCAGGCCACTATCTTCTCAAAAACCTTGATCACCTGTGAGGTCAAGGTAATTTTGAGGGGTACGCAGCCGTGCACCACTAAATTTGTGCACCAATCAGCCTTGAAAGGAACGCCTAGCATATTTCCGGATGAACACCAATCAGCCGCGGATTAAGCCATCCGTCGGTAACTAGCCCGTGACATCATCTTGCTTTAAATATTAGGAGCTTTACGCCAACACATTCTGAAGCGAATAGCCCAGAGAGTAATGGTTATGCACCACTGAACGTTGCATCGAATCATCACTTCATACCCTGACTTTAGCTCGAACTGTAACTTGCGGACAACGGACTGCGACCAACCAGCCCAGGTCGCCAGTGGAACTGCATGCATCCTGCCGTGCACCACCAGACCGTCACTTTTAGCTCAACATCCGGGGTTAGGTTTCAGAAAGCATAGTTCTGTTTCAAACTTTATCGTCCGCCGGCGAGTGACTTCCGCAGCTTCGCTAACTTACGTAACTTTTAGCTCACAGCATCTGGGGTTAGGTTCCAGATAGCATAGTTCTGTTCCAAAATTTATCGTCGTACGACGCGTGGCCGTTCGACTGTGGGCTGATTCTACACACGGGACAGATACGGACGGCTCCGGTGCGCTCCGTCCGGGTGGTGTAAAATTTGTTCGCGTATTGGCATAGGTACGACGCTGGGCCATACGACGCCAGGCTTATTTTCCTGTGGGCTGATTGATCTAATTTAATGGATGTGATCTGTCTGGTGGCGTGCGGCTGATAATGTTACAGTCAAGATGCGTTGTAGGCTACGTTCTTCAGGGAAGGGATCATGATAGTCCATTCGAAGCACGGCAGTGGTGGTCTCCGACAGGCGTCCCATTTTGAGGTCTGTAATTTTGAGGTATGTCCCTCGAGCCTCCTTTGCGGATTGGCGTTATCAGTCCAACTTTTAGGCCAACAGGAATAATTCCCTTAAAGTGACTCGAATTTATATCTAGCACTATTATTTCTCTTGAATGTCATAATTAATTTTATTAAACCTTTAAACTCGTGATTATCATCCTCTGTGACAATATATTACTTAATTATCTTGATCTCGATTGTTTATTTCGTATTTCAACATTTCACTATTAAATAACGATAAAATATTCGGTCATTACATTTTGTCAATTCTTGAGCACGGATAACGCTCGTGTAATTTCTGAATGATTAAAATTCAGTAAAGGAAGAAATTATTTTTAAAATCGTACCAGCAAATATTGTGAATTTTGTTTAGAACGCCAGTGGGGCACCATTTGTCAATCGCGTGTCAGAGTTATTTTTCTGAACGACGTCGTGGGGTGGACATCTACCAAGGGGTAAGACACCAAGTTCTTCACAATTCAATTTTTTAATGCAATAAAATATTTCAGTGTAACTGTCATGATTGAATCATTTGTATATTCTGTATTCTTTTGATATTCTTATTCCATTGTGTTCATGTCTGTATTCTAATAACCTTCTAACAAGGACAGCTGTTGGTTGGCGGATTCTATCTTCAGCCCGACTTGCTTCAATAAATAACCGAAACTCAGGATCCTTCATTCCACCCTACGTAATACATATTTCCTGCAATCAATAGTAAGAGGAACGGTTACTATCTTCTAAATCTCAATTCTCGACCCCTTAATTAAGCAACACCCTCTTCTAAACCCTCATCATCGAGGCTTTGCAAGGCATTGTGAGCGGAGCCTTCAGAGTTCCAATACACTTCTTCAACAACCTGTCGTAATTCCATCCGGTCCTTGTGCTGAGAACGTCGCCAGTTCTTTGATACTTATTTCCATATCTTCTGGTCCAAACTTGATGTTCTACAACCCCCTTCCACCTGGCAGCTCCTGAAGAACTTCGATTTCATTCTCCTCCCTTGAGTAGCAGGGGTTAAGGTGCTTATACACGGGGTGACTAATCGCGTCGATTAGTTGAGTCGACTACAGTTTTGCCGGCTGAGGTCCGCCAGCGCCAGTGCGAGTTGTCGAGTAAGGTGTATGCATGGTGGAAGCAAGCGAGAGCTCCACAGTTGTGCGCACCACAGTGGCTTAGAGACAAGCAAGAAAGAGAGCGAAGCAATTATGCATACTAGGAAGGCCGAGGCGGTACTGGGCACACTTGAGAAGTTGAGACTTGACTGGCTTGAAACCACTTGAGGTGCTTTGCGTGCAATGCACTAGCTATATAGTCGCCTCTGAAGACGTTAATTATCACAAATATTAGTTGAGTCGACGCAACTAGTCGCCTCGTGTATAAGCACCTTTACTGAAGACTGATTCAAACTGCGGTCCCAGTAACTCACACATGCCCTGGTCATCTCCGACAAAAACAACATTATCTTACCGGACCCACTGGCGTCTTTATTTTATCCTTGGACTGGGCGTATATGAAAAAATACTACGGGTCCTGCAACCTGAGTTCGGTTTCTGTGTGAAAATCTACTAGTCTCTGTCTCCTCAGACACTAGTGGATTCAGCTATTTGTTTATTGAATCGTGTGCGTTATCTCACGAGGATTCGTTTGTCTCCGGGAATACTGCAGACTTTGGGGCCCATTTTTCTGCGTGTATGACGCACACATACCTGTCGTCTGACATAGTTTTGTATAAATTTCCTCTGCATTAATCTCGTGAAACTCTTCTCTCCAATCAGTTTCGTCAAGTTTATTCCAAATTGCCTCCCAATCCGTTCTACGATGGTGGAAGTTGATCGAGTCCGGCCAGTCCCTTCTGGGGTATGGCCCTGGGCTAAGTATCAGTTCCAATTGTATCCACCACCAACCATGCAGGCGCCGGCGGTGGCCTGACAGTGAAGTTTCTTCAACCTGATCGTCAACCGCCATTCTTTTATTATTTGTATAAAGAGATCAAAGATTTGTGTTCCCTTCTCGGCAACCGTACTTGCTGATTGAGCAGGTGTAAAAAAATTATTCTTTGAAAATTTGAGACAAAGACTTAAGGCTAAAGTTGGAATAGTGATATGTGCAGGTAACGTGATACAATAACGCACTTCTTGAGCAAAGAATGCTGAAAAAAATAGAATAGAAGTGTCGGCACTGGAGAAATAGGCCCATGGCCTGTTAAAAAAAGGAATTGATGTAGAATAAGTAGTGAATAAATTTACAACTTGAAAGTTTGAATTTGAATTAATTTGAAATTGTAAGCCTTAAACTAAATCCAACTTCCCAGCTGACTAATAAATGATTTTAAGAGAACAGTAAATAAACAAAACGAAATTACACGACATTCATAAAAGCCAAGGATTATAGAAACAGGTTTGCAGCAAGATGGTAGAAATACTAGGAGGTCGATGCAAGTAAGTTTTCAAACGGTTAAGAAATGGCTGATATAACTGGCCATCGGCAATAATAGCTCTAGAAATGGCAATCTTTTGAATCGAGATTTGAACACCCTAGCTAGGTTGTCAATGGCGGCTAATATCGTTTGATAAAATCTATAACTGATGCTGATGACGACCCCTAAGCCCGCGGCAGAACATCTGATCTAAATTCTAGACTAATACTTATTCTTCGGATGAAGTTAGAGAAGCGGATTCAACAACTTAGATAATTCAGTTAATACTAGATCTTATAAACAAACCCTAGCCTATTAAAAATTGACGGTGAGGATTGAGGAATTTCTCACTGAAAAGTTACGAAGATAAATTCCAACTCGTTCAATTTATTGTCCGATTAATTTTTTATCGTGCAAAGGATAGAAGATATATCTCTCGAATGGCTCAACCGAGCAGTGAGGCTGAAATAATTTATAGTGTATAATCTCGTATTGTGATGTATAGATACCGTAGTTGGTATAGCGATGTATGGAGACCATAGATACCTAGCAGCTCCAGCCCACGGACGAGAACAGTTATACCTGGGAAGTGAGTTGAGAAGGTGGGTTGACTACGTATAGGCGTTGACCTCAGCGTTAAGAATAAGAAGAAAACGTATTTGTGTTAACCTTCATGAAGATTTATATTATACAATTACAAGCAGACGTACATCAAAATGACTTAACGCTGTGCTTATTTCTCGGTCTTGCGACCGAGAAATATTCTTCAACGGATCTGTAGGCAAATTATAATTTTTCCAAAAATAATATTTTCGTTGCGTTCGTTAAAACATTTTGCGGGCTTTTATTTGATTTTATTCGTGGGCTATTTTTTAGCTTGTAATTTTGCCCGCAGCAGAACCAGTTTCATCACAATGCTCTTCATAGCTGAACCAGCTCCATGAACGCTTTAAAATATTATGATAGGTAACCTCAAAAATCGCTAAATTTTACGAATAACTTTTTTAAGTCTAAATATGCCTGCAAGTTTCAATGAGCTCTTGATAGGAACGGTTTTCAAGATCCAGATAGAAATAACGGAGCCGGGTTAAAACACTCGGCTACCGGTCGCTCAACGGTAAGTAAAATCTTATCCCGCCAAGCCTGTTCAATGTGTGCATGGCGAAATAAGAAACTCGTGCGATGATGCCAGTTTACTACATCAAATTTCTAAAAAGAAAATGAAATTAATTATATAGATTAATGGCACAGGAAATTTAGTTATAAGACTCCCGTTTTTTATGTCGATCACGCTCCATACTGCATTCCAGACAGCCGGTTTAGCTGATGCTCTGCAGTCTCCCTCACTCGTCTGTGTTGGAGAGCGTGAATATACCTTATCTACGAATTTTTTATAAAGCCACAGTTCTTCAATAGAACGAGTCAACTCAATCTCATGGCAGAAATCTGTTCTTAACAAACACTTCTGTTTGGTACTTTACTTTAGGCGAGACAAGACGTGAAAAGAAGCTTTGTACCGATTAAAAAAAATAGGACAAATTTCAGCGTTCAGTTGTAATCCAACGCAATTGCGAGACGAGACGTGACGGACAAGACAGAAGCTTCAAAATTTTTTATGACAACCATAACAAAAAGAGCCAATCAATTCCTAAATGACTTAATGCAAACCCGATACTTACTAGGCCGATGAAATTATAGGCGACCAGTTGAGGCCGTCAATACTGCAGTTCCTCACTTCTAACCTGCGAACAAGCAATTACAGACACTACTCCTTTGAAGAACTCGTTTGGTCCGTGATTAATTTTAATGTTTCACACGAGGGACGTTTTTAGAAGTAGGCTGAACAGTAAAATTATTCTGCCTGCCGTCGTCTGCAACTTTAATCTTCAATCTGCGCGTTCCAAATGTCTTGTTTTGTCTCGTATCGCGATGACATTATGTTTGCCTAAAAAATTTACGACCTGTCTTATTTTCACCTATCGCTCTCGTAATCTTTCATATTATTCGAGCGATTAATTTTATATTAACGGTCATAAGTATTATCCCGTTGCATAATTTAATTGCAGTGTAAAATTTCTAAGCTTTGACTCGTTATTTTCCCGTTGTGCTTGTTCACTTTTATTATTGTGAGGCACAGGAGTCCAGTTCTTCAAAGGTACAAACAAGTGAACAATGATATTTTCTTGACTGATCTCAGGGATTTATTCGAAATCCGAAGACAAATTTTCTAGTGTTCTGCTCCCATTCAAGTACACGGTACTTGCATCGGATTTCTGCAAATGTCCACCGACTGGCATGTCACATTCAAAATAGACCAAGAATTGAATAATTACATTTTAAGATTCAGCTCAAAATTTCAGCTCAAAACAATTTCCCTAATTTTCAACAATTGTAACACAAGCGAATAATTTGAATATTTTAGCTTGAAAATTATGTAATCATTTGTTTTTAGTAACTAATTTTTTTAAATAACTACAATAATATTTACAATACAATAATTTTCCCCAAGCTATTTGATAACAATAGCGATGACTCGACAAAGCCTATTTGTGTGTGTGCTGGGCATGGGCCTCCTGATGGGGGCTGTGGGGCAGACGCCCGAGCTCGGCTTCTGCGGCGTCTACGAAACGTCGGGGAACTTCAGCGCTGAATTAATAGCGCAGGTGAGTCATCGTTAGCAGCTAACAGGTTAATTTGATGCTCACGTTAGCAGCTAGCCGGTGCATTTAATACTCAACGTTAGCAGCTAGCCGGTGCATTTGATGCTCAACGTTAGCAGCTAGCCGGTGCATTTGATGCTCAACGTTAGCAGCTAGCCGGTGCATTTGATGCTTGTCTCTTATACACATCTAGATGTGTATAAGAGACAGCTGTTGCTTCGGTGGCTTGATGTCAGTTGGCTGATTGATTCATATCCAGGAAAGGAAATGACACCTATGGCTTTAGGCACTTAATCACACAGGCTAATATGCCCTCTAGCGTGATTACGAGCGGAAAGGAATAGATATTGAATTGTGGGCAAGGGCTATGTAGCTGTCTCTTATACACATCTAGATGTGTATAAGAGACAGCAGCTAGCCGGTGCATTTGATGCTCAACGCTAGCAGCTAGCCGGTGCATTTGATGCTGAACGTTAGCAGCTAGCCGGTGCATTTGATGCTGAACGTTAGCAGCTAGCCGCGCGGTTCATTTAATACTCAACGTTAAAAGCTAGCTGGTACATTTGATCCTAAGCACAAACCACCTATCAGTATATTTGGCATCAAACTTATATAGGCAACAGGTACATTTTCTACACTATTTCGAGTGAGCAGTTAAGTTTTACTTCGCTTCTAAGATTAAAAAATTTTCTTCTTCGCCTCACATTAAACTTTCAAACTGAAACGACAAAGATAGAGTCATTACATAATACTACGAAATTGGAATGGATACTACAAATACTACAAATTGCACTTATGGATAATTTGATGTATACAAATAGAAAAAACTCGACATTCTGGCCTGCTAGATCGAGACTCACATGGTTCTTATTGCGGTCAATGGTGTAAGAGATATACCAACTTGGGGTACAAAGCTGTGGTACAAATATTAAATGAAAGATTTAAAGAAAGATAAAGAAACTTTATTGCCCCACAGTTGCAAGGACGAGATAATACTCGTCAAACAAGGCTAAGCATAAACGATCTCGCTTCCTAACAAGCAACTACAGACAAGCGTTTTTACATTTATGAAGGTAATATCTAATAAATTCTAACATATTTATTCCGGGCCAGCCAAAGCCGCAATTTTAATTGCAATGGCGTAGCCTCTCCTTGCAGCGCACGGCCGCCGCACGCACGGGACGTTCAACGGCAATCGGCACCTCCGCTTCATCAGCGGCCTCGTCTGCTGAAACAGACGATAAAGATAATTCTAATGGGTGTAATAGATTAATTGAATAATCTCCTACAGACTTGTCTGCTTCAATAAGTTCAACTGATCTGTTATTGCCATCGTTTCCTCTAAATAGCTTAACAACTCTACCAAGCTCCCAGAATGGCTTAATTTGAGTTTCTGAACTAATCAAAAAATATCTCCTACTGTCATTTTTTCTCCAAACCATCTTAATACAAGTTGTTCCCTGTCTCCCGCAAAGACAAATGGTACTCTTGATACAAGAAGTCCAAAAGCGATTGTCTCTCCTCGCTAATGACGCTCCAAGCGGCTCCTCAATACCAACAGCCCTTGACGATATACATATCTAACTGCGCCTGAAAAAAACGGCCTTTTTCCGGCATCAAACATCAGGCAACTTTACGAAGATATACATCCTTGAGATCTTCTAAACTTCTTCAAGTGAGAAGGCGAGAATTAATTGCAAACAGTACACCTGATAACTGTGAAATGAATTCACAGTAGTCTAAGCATTTGCGACCAATAACAGTCTTGGACCAACAACCTTTAGCGATCCTGCTGATCATGCGTTCCCAAGATAACACAACCCATGCAATGCATAACGGGATTCTAATATGCTTCATGTTATTTTATGGAGATAATTGTTGAAGTCATCGCATGCGGAGTTCCCTCATACTTTAGCTAACTTAATGAAAGTGCTAGCATTGTCGCTGTAAATAGCACCAGAGATACCGCAGCAGGTTCAAAATATAAATTTCTAAAAAGATAAATGCCTGTAAGAAATCACTACCTGACATGCTAAGTACTAACTCTAAATGAATAGCTCTAATACTGAGGCACGATAGGGCAAAAATATACATTTTAGCAAAAGAATTTCATAGCTTGACGTTAAAATGACCTAGGTAATCTACACCTACTCTTTTGAAAAGTCGCATGTTATTGACCTTACCGCTAACAATATCGGTCTTTCGAGTGTACTTGAAAGCCCGACAGATCAACCTCCGACACGTGATGCACTGCTTTAAGACGCGTTTATAATGACTGAACGACCCTCGGCAATCCAAATCCCCGAGTTAAGCAGAAAATTTAACGTAGAACCAAGTCCTAAATGCTTGCATATCTTAAGGGTTCATCTCAAATGAACAAAATAGTAAGATGATTATTTGTGGGCAAAAGAAATGGACTTTTAACATCATCGACGAGGTAAGTGCATTTTTCGAGCCTGGCACGTGAGCGTAGCACACCGAACTCGTAAAAAAAACAAGTTCAAATTATTCACCAATAGTGGAGGTTAAGTTTTACCTTTGGACTGTAAAAATTTAATTTCAGGCCCGAAGTAAATAGACTGCTCATGAGTTATCCAATATAATGTAGCTTTTTGCTCCAGAAAACATCCAGAACCCGGTCATCAACAGCTCCAGAATCGTCCAGTGCCCGGCGCTTAAGCTTGGCAAAAAACTTAAAGACCATAGTGTAGTTATACGCATCATATTATGCAGGTCTGAATATTTATCGGTAGGAAAAATCAGTTCGAGCAAGTCTGCAACCGTTGGGTCAGTTGGAAGAGTACTTTTATCTTCTCGAACCTTCAAAGCAAAGTTAAAGGTCAAGGCCCCATTAACTGTTAACAAACAACCAAGGCCACGAAGGGTCCAAACATTGGCCGAGGAAATAAAATCTGGACCATGGGTCCAGAACTGAAACTTCTTTTGCAAATCTGCAATATCAACATCTCTGATCACCAAGTGTGCCGGATTGAGTTCTGTTGGAATTAATCGGAACTTTGCGTCTAGCCCGTACTTTTTCTCTAGTGCAACTCGAAAATTTGATATGTCTTTTTAACTCTATTTTATCCAAAAACATTCTTGTCATTCACCTTTTTCGTCAAGATCCAAGAAAACACAATCTGTGCATCAATGCCAAATGTTACTGATGACATTTTAAATTTCGCACTCTCCAGAATAGAGAAGGGACACTCGAAAGCGAATAACAAGAAAAATAATTATAAGGTTGGAACAAATTTGGATTTAATCGCAGCAATCTTATTCTTTGAGAAAATCGAATTAGAGGTACAATGGCTATCAGACTATTGTACTGCATACACTGCACAACCGTAAGATGCCTTTCTAGGCGTCAAAAAATAAGACCAAAGATACTTCCTTCCTGGAGTCAATGGTTTTACGCTGGAAGGAGAAATTACTCAATTCTTGTTAATTGGAGGATATTGCCTTCCATTTCTGACTATGCTCCTTATTTAGAAAGTCGTCCCTCGCATATTTCGCAACCCCGAGTTTCTTCAAGAATATCTTGCAAGATACTAAAGCGGGAGTCAAAAGTCCCAAAGTATCGAACACTGAGTCAATCAAGACACTGTTTCTTTTTGCTGCAATTATTATACTCCGCAGGGACCGGTTATTGGATAGGAGGCTCTAGTCATCACTAAGATTCTCCCTGTATTAAATTGCAGTCTAAAAATTGGACTCAAACCAGCCCAATTGGAGATTGCAGTCTAAAAATTGGGCTGTATTTGAATGAGGCAGCGTTTCCAGGTATTAACATTCTCTTACTTAATTGAAGGGCAAACCCGAGATTCCCACACGCAAAAGCTCCTGAACAAGTCTTCCAGTTTTTATTTCAGTAATAATGGTCTTACATACCGAGTAAGTGCCTTTTTTTGAAATTATATCTGCTTTGATCATTAAATGATCAAGCCTGAAACCTCCTAAGGGCTGAAACCCTTCCCTTCAATAAAATGGTGGTGATATGTATTATTTGGTGCAACGTTTTAAACATAGGAACTAAAATATATGTTCTTAATCAGCATTATCGCATGTACAATATGAATGTAAAACCTAGGTTTTTCCGAAAGATTTACCTCTCGAAAATTTCTCCTCGGGTTGCATTCACAGCAAGAGGTGCAGTTGTGTTGCTTTGAACGATGTTATCGCTGTTCTGATCAGTACTCGTGATTCATTATTAAGCGAGTTGAAATTTTCAATTCTTTGAGCTTCGTCCAAAATTTAATGTCGTGGAAATAAAATTTTACCCTTAAATGGCTCATTATTGATGCCCACTTTTATTGTTAATTGTTAGCTGTTTTCTCTTTGTTAGTACGCAATATTATTGAGTCCATTCTATTTAGATTTTGCATTTTATGATACTGCAATGGGTTTTATTTCGGCTGATGACAGGATTCTGGTCTTGGAAAAATCATAATAACACCTTTTACGATATAAAAATCTATAATGAAACACGACTGCATGCTCCTCGATTCGCTAGATTCTTCAATGAAATGAAAATTTAAAAAGATTGGCCTAACTTTTGAGTATATTATAATAAACTTTACTTCACCGTACGAGTACTTCGAGCTCCTATCAAAATTTACGGTTCGGATGTTAGGAAATATTCTCCCGGCTCAAAAAAAATTATTTAAATTGCTTCAAAGAATTATCAGGAAGGAATTTTATTCAAAATTTGTAATTTTTCATTGAAATTTTACGTTACAGATTGAAAACAGCGAGGCACGCTTTTCGTTCATTCTCTCATCAGGCTCGTCTGGGGGCTGTAAAAAACTCCAGCTCTACTCCACGGGCATCTACTTCTACCAGACAACGGACACGTGAGATTGCAAATACCAGATTTCCTTTAAAAAGTCTAGTCGACGATCCTGTGAACAGTAACATTTATTATGACCTTGCAGTGGAAACTTTTATGAATAGCATCTGACAAATGTGAAAATGAATTCTAAATCTTGTAAATATCGTGATGATACGTTTCGAAAGATACCAGCGACTCGAGTACAGCCGCTGTAGTAATCCAAATGATAGCAATAGCAATTATTAGCAATTGCTGGAAGCCTCACGAAGAAGCATTTTCTCGTGAAATGTTCTGAATATGAAAGTGTTCACATCGCTCTAAATAACCTCGCAAGCAAAAAAAGTAAACCATTAATCATGCTGGCAGAGATGTATGTTTTCAATTAGCAACCAGATTTTTGTAATTGACTTTGTACTTTCAGAACATTGGAATTTTCCCGTCTTAAACAAATTGATCGCCATGGATGAATAAAATCCATTTTTGACTTTAATGCAGGCTTGGCAATCCTCTGAACGTATCCAGCACGGTTACTATGAAACCTCACTCATCCTCTAGCCCGGCCACCATAGCTCTTTCTGGACTTCCATTTACAGGTCGGTGGAAATAATATTATACATATTGTATTTTATTGGGCCTCCCTGACATTGTGGTAACTCTGAACTAGTATTAAATCATGATTGAATTTTGAAAATTCGATCATGGAACATTACCTTAAATTTTGATCCGAATACGGATGACTGCAATGCGAGTGAGCAGTTTTGCTAATGAAACTACCGTCAGATATAATCGTAAAGGGTGAATGAGTGAATTTTTGCGAGATCCTACAAATCGTAGAAGTAGAACTGAGCACCTCATTGAATAAATAGTTGAAGTTATTAGCTCATATTGAATCCATGTTCATATTCAAGAAGGTTTAACGCGACCTTTTTCATCGAAGAGTTGAATGATGCATTGAAAAAATGAAGTTTCCTCTTAAATATTGATCATGTAAGGTATGCCGTATGAATAATAATCAAAAGTTGTGAATCATAATTTTCTTATTACTGTAATATTTTTTGAATATCAAGCAAAATTATGATATCTTCGAAGGCTGTTTAAAACTGACCAGTTATCGCCATGCAGAACTAGGAGCTTTGCTGGGCTCGGTAACATTCAACGTCCTGGTTGCTGAGAAGGAGAAGCTCGTGCTGCTGTCGTGCTACAACGTTGGGCTTATCCGATTTCGTGAGTCTTTTACCGTCCGCTATTTCTAAAACATTAACTTCATGCACCAGAAGGATCGTGAATGATCTATTAACCTGTTCCTCATGAATAGCTAGAAAAACTCTTCCCGAAACACAGTTTGAAATGATCTGGCAAGGCAGCTCGTTAACTAGATAGATCAGTGGTAATAGGCAGCGTGGGCGCTGACCACTCTCTGTGCGTTTACGAGAAACGGGGGCTGCGGTGTGGTTATTCCTTTTTTTGTGCGAGGAGTACCAAATGCCAATCTTAGCATCGCATACGTAAAAATATCAATCAAAATGCATAATCTATAATGATATGATATGCTCATTGATCAAATCATGCTCATTCATGAGAAATGATAAGTAGGTCTATAAAAAGTAGCACTTTTGCTTGTACACGATAATGTACAGTATCTATGGGAAGAGTTTAACACGTAGAGTGCGACATGACCTACCATGGTTGTCAGATGGTCTCTTTTCCGGAGAAATTCCAGGATTTCGTTTTTTTCGATTCGTTATTTATGTAAATTTATTTATAAAATTTTGATTTTTCAATTCGTTGGCTTTTTTTAAATTTACGTTCACTTCGCCATTGTGTGTTACACAGTACATAATAGTGAAATTGAATTTTTGCACCGCATTCTACAAATATACCAGTAATTATTGAATTGTGGGCCATTTTTTACAACACTTCTCATTAACTTCACTTCTTGTTTGTTTGTCTGTCTGTCTGTCTGTCTGCTACAAATCTTATAATCGATATTTAACACACTTCTACCTGTCCAATCGATCTGAAATTTGGCACACTTGCATAACGTTGGAGACAATGCATGTGAATCAATTCACAGAATAAATGATTTTGGGAATTTAAAAAAAATTTTCAATATTAAAAAATTACAAATAATTTTGTCAGCTACAAATCATATTATTGATATTTGATACACTTCTACCTGTCCAATTGATCAGATTTTGCACACTTGCGTAAAGTTGGAGACAATGCATGAATCAATTGACAGATTAATAATTATATAAATTAAAAATTTTTTTTACTAATAAAAAAATTAAAAATAATTTTGTCTGCTACAAATCTTATAATCCATATATGACAATTTGACCTGTCCAATCGATCTGAAATTTTGCTCAATTGCACAAAGTCAGAGACAATGCATGAATCAGTTGACAGAATAAATAATTTGATAATTTACAAAATTTTGATATCTTAAAAAAATTCGGAAAAATAATTTTCTTTAATATTAAAATAAAAATTTCGAAAAAGTATTTTTTTTTAATATTTGAAAATAAAATTAGAAATTTATTGTACATGTGTAACATCCAAGACACTGGATTGTTCAGAAGTGTTGTCTTTAAAAAGTAATTTTTAAACGCGGATTATTACCTTTTTACTTATGAGACTTGGCCGTTTTTGAGGCCAACTGGCAACCCAGCGACCCGTCGGTGGGCCGTATCATGCCCAACGTGTTAATTATTTTTTTTAAGTGTAGAAGAACAACCCTATTTCAGATGTTTGTAAAGTAAAATTATTTCTCCAGATATCAGGTAATCAATTTTTTCAAGTAGTTTCGAAACTATCACGTACGAAGAAGTCTTATAAAACCCAATGTAGAGATTGGCCGTAAATTTTTGGGACTTGATCATTTTCGGCCATTACCAAAAATCATGCCTTGATGCCTTGACGGCAGACGCGCAATGCTTCCTCGTCCATTGCATGCAGGTGAGAGCCAGAGGTGCATGGAAACAAAAATGGAAGACACGCTCTCTCCGAAGATTAAGAATACCTTGCTTGGCCACTTCACACAATTTTTGTCGTTCAGCGGACAAATATTTTTTTCTGACACATCTATTATATTATGCCTATATATGGCTAACACAATTTCACTTCATGAACGCATTAGGTTGTCGAGCGCAGCTTTGATCGTACTAAAAAATGAGGCTATTTTTTTGAGGTCCAAGAATTTTACTCATATATTTGCCAAGAGACCAATGTTTAGTGTGTAGCCTCAGCATATGAAATGCAGTGCTCTTCAGGCCTCTAGGATTCGAAAAAATGGCCATTTACGCAGTTGTGGCCACTAATTTCTATCGCTTAAGATTAGGTAAGCATACGGGATGCTTGCATGATGCCAGCACACATAGAGTCCAAGCTCTGAATCATTTTTTTTACAACACTTCTCTTTAACTTCACTTCTTGTTGTTTGCTTGTTTGTTTGTCTGTCTGCTACAAATATAGTAATCGAAATTTAATACACTTCTACTTATCCTATCGATCTGAAATTTTGCACACATGTGTAAAGTTGGAGATAATGCACGAAACAAATGTCAAAATAAATTATTTTAAAAATGACACATTTTTTTAATAGTAAAAAATTGAAAAAATAATTTTGTCAGCTACAAATCGTATAACTGATATTTGACACACTTTTACCTGTGTTTTATGTTTTATGCCCAAGCTTACCTCCTCTACCCTGAACACCTTTACAGCCGCTGACTGAGCCTCTTATTCTCAAGTCTGTAACCGAGTTTTTACAGCACTTTGGAAACTTTACAATTTTTACTCAACTTGATTCAGTTTTAACTTGTGTTTTTTTAGCTCTTGCATTTCATGATGGCTGCTGGTCAGAGAGGAAAAAAATTAATTGAGAAGGCCTCCAGTCCTCTTAAACCGAATTCGAAGATCAAATTGCAAAATGAGCGAGGAGAAATTTGTAAATTTTGCAAGCTGGGATCGCTTAACGTCAATGACGCTACAGTAGCCTTAATTGATTAAGGTGAGGCGCGTTAATTGATTAATTCAAATTGCATGAATCAAATTAATTGATTCATGCATTGCCTCTGACTTCACACAAGTGTGCAAAATTTCAGATCAATTAGGTAGACAGGTAAAAGTGTGTCAAATATCAGTTAGGTATAAGATTTGTAGCTGACAAAATTATTTTTTCAATATTGAAAAAAAAATTAAATTTTAAAAATCATTTATTTTGACATTTGATTCATGCATTGTCTCCAACTTTGAACAAGTGTGCAAAATTTCAGATCGATAGGATAAGTAGAAGTGTATTAAATTTCGATTACAAGATTTGTAGCAGACAGACAGACAGACAAACAAGAAGTGAAGTTAAAGAGAAGTGTTATAAAAAAAATGTATATATATTTACAAAATTGAAAAGGTAATTTTTTTTAATATTCGAAAATTGAATGAGAAATTCATTGTACATCTGTAAGATTGGAGACACTGGATTCTTTGGAAGTGTTGTCTTTAAAAAGTAATTTTTAAACGTATATTATTTCTTGGGTAAGCACGCTAAAGAGCACAACAGCCTAAGAAGATAGATGCTTCAAACCATATAGAGCCGTATGTCCACAGGTATATAGGGGCTTCACTGGCTTGTAAGGAACAGGGAGTGGTGGTTGAGCTACCTTATGATCATCATATCTAAATTAATAACGACTGATTGTATAATTATGTTTATTAAAAACTTATATTCGGGCAACATTATATTGAATTTGGAGGCATTTTTGTAAGAAATAATAATAAGTTTATAAATTAACTTAAAATTATTTAGAGGACTGATTCCATTTCTTATTTCATACCTCAGGGTCGCTTATGCAACCTAAGTAGGCCAAATGAGGCTAAATTGGCCCTAGATTAGGCGCACTGGCAAAGTGTTGATTTACCAAACACTGACGAAGAACATCATTTGATTTAAAACCTTGTGTTGCAAGTTAAAAAGTAATTTTGAAATGTTGAGTTTCATTGGTGACCGCAATGCTACTCAACAAGTGGTTGTTGAGTTCCATTGAAACAAAGGAACAGTGGCTCTCAAGGCTGAGAACCACTGAGCGAAATGGGCACAATTGACGGGAGCGCAGGTGTGGACCACAAATTTTACTCTTAAATAATCCCTTTAGCCAACGTCTATGCCTTATCGTATAATGTAAATTCGGAATCAATCTAATCTATATTTTTATCTGGGGACCGTAACCTCAGTCACAACATGGACCACTACTCCAGACGCAGCTTTAAACCCAGTGATTAAAGTTCAGAGTAACATGATAGGAGCAGAGAGGTGCAGGTTTGATCCCAATTCTGTGCGTCAGTTTCTGGTCAGAGTCGGCAATGAGGCCGTGCGGTTAAGCAAAGCAAAATTGAAGCAGTGAGTTCAAGCCCGCAACAAGCTGTGGATGTTCTGCAACGTTTAGAATCGGCGACAGGCCTCCGGCCTACTGAACGCTGAAACCGCTATTTTATATTAGACACAAATATGAGTAAGGACAGACTGAGAGTGAAGACTGAAGAGGTTTTGACGGAGGAACATATACTGCAATACACTTCAGTATCCCAACTCGACTAGGATCGTCGCAGCTTTAAACTTTTTGTAGAATAATTCAAGGTTCGAGTAACACGATGAAACTTCATACATGTTTTTGTAATGATAAATCCTACTGACGAGAAACAAATACTGACGTTTACTTTGAAGTTAATCGATTTCGCGCTCTGAAAAAGCGGTAGACTTTAGCATTATCGAGTTTGATAGATAACACCTGGTTGTTATCTCCCCACAGGTCAGCTTCACGTTCTTGTTGCCGAAGAAGTGAGCTCGTCGCTGTCGCCACATGCAGTGCAGACGGAACTGATATCGATGAAAGTTCCTCTGGCCTCCTCCCTCAAACAGCTGCCTCGGAGCTGTTTCAGTAGTTTTAGTAAAAGCAAATGATTATGAACGATTTTCTAACTTTTCGCGCCCCCGACATTTCTATGCTCGTTTAGTTAATTAAATAAGGACATAAAATAATTATATTTTCTCAATATATACAATAATAAATTTGATGACTTAGCAACTTCAACACTCCGTAGCGTTCTCGCGCTTCACTTCATGCAATGACTTCATTGTTCACTTTAACTTGTAGCGGATGAGCACCGAGCATTAACTGTCCACTGTTCAATACCTCCAGAAGGATAGAGCTGCAATCTGCAAATTATTTTATCTTTTGATAATTATTGGTATATTTTTAAATTAACTTCGGTCTACTTCTCAGTGCCCGACATTTCATGTCTGCAGATTCGTGTTGTACAAACCATGTTAGACTTGCTACGTCGCAATTAAATACAAATTTGCTGTGATGTTCAAGATGTTCGCACTGTGCTAATCCTAAGTTATGCGTAATAATTTTAACAGCCCATGTTAAGGCTGCAGACAACCCCGAGGATGCAATAAAAATATTTCGGAATCAGGGTACCGAATTTTGTTTAAATCCGAGCATGTTAACCCACGACGGAAATCACTGCAAGAAAGATCCGACGTTCTAACATTACCGATCGCTTAGATTCGTGCCTTCCAAATGTCAGCCTAAATCGTTGATAGCCTAGGGTCAATTACCCCTTATTTATTTATATTTATATTATTTATTATTATATTTATATTTATTTATATTATTTATATTCCCTTTAGTTATTTTTTTCTAATTATACTTAAACTTATTATACTATACGAGGTGTTGGGGTAAGCTCATTTTAGCAATTTACCCCTGGCGGGAAAGTTGTGTGTGCTCAGTGTTACTGGGTTGGGGGTGCACATGTTTCGTAACGAATTCAAGTAGCCAAATCTGGATTACAAGAATAAACTCCACCGTAGTTCAGGATATAGCTCTTAACATAACATAACATAACATAGTGATGTCGGCGCTGAAGTGTAGGCCTGATGTGGCCTGTCGCCGATTCTTTTCCTTTCGTGCCTTTTCATAGATCTAAACTCGTGTCATTTGACCGGATCTTTTCATGACTGGCGATAGTTTGAAGTAGCTACTATCTAGTAGCTACTTCAAACTATCGCCAGTCATGAAAAGATCCGGTCAAATGACACGATTTTAGATCTATGAACAGGGCACGAAAAGGAAAAGAATCGGCGACAGGCCACATCAGGCGTACACTTCAGCGCCGACATCACTATGTTATGTTATGTTAGAAGCCCTAGTCTATGCGGTAGGTTGTTGGCATCTCGGTGCGACTAGTTCCCGTACCATTTGCATCTTTGTGATTCTTTGCGGTGCATCAGGGCTAGAACCCCTAGTCTCTGCGGCTGTTCGTTGGCATCTTGGAGCGGCTAGTTCCCGTACCATTTGATATCCACTTTGTCACTCTCAGCTGTGTATTAGGGCTCAAACTGTGTGTTTTCTCGGCTGTTTGTACTCCTGAAGTGTCAAGCCTTTTTCCGTGAACTTTTGGACTAAGACGAATAATAAATTGTGCGCCTCGTATGAAGAAACTTGTAAATTGAATGAAGATTACCAGTATACTACGAAAAGTTCCTTGTATTCATTCCTCCT
This sequence comes from Hyalella azteca, assembly GCF_000764305.2. Classification (NCBI taxonomy): domain Eukaryota; kingdom Metazoa; phylum Arthropoda; class Malacostraca; order Amphipoda; family Hyalellidae; genus Hyalella; species Hyalella azteca. The sequence goes on along the minus strand of NW_025946859.1, from coordinate 22,670 downwards.
CTCTCCTACGCAAGGGAATTTAGAGCCGGATCCTAGAGCGACTCTTTAGCCCTTGTTTTTTAGGATCAGTACGAAAGTCTACATAAAGTCGGCACGCTACCCGAAATTATTTCAACTTCGCGGCGGTGTTTCCGGTTACACGTGGGACGACCCTCTCAAAGAGGAGCATAGTCAAGAATGGTTAGCAATATCCTCTAATGAACATGTAAGAATGTTATCCGCAATACTGCGTGGAATAGTAGCTGTTGCAAGGCCTTGCCAGTCAAGTTAGAGCACTTTATCTCTGGTGTCCTTGCGAGGCTGACTGAGCTATTATAGGCTTTAGTACGCTATTCTCAAGTACAAGTGAATTTGGAATACTGCTCTTCAATTAGTGTCTATATGAATATGGATTATTGTATTTTGGATTATTGAATTATCTTCCTGTATTGTTCATTTCGCTGTGTATTTATTGTGTAATTTAATAATTTCGGCAGGACAGAGCGAAGTCCCTCTCCTCTCTTAGTCTCTATAGTTAGAATAGTTTTTAGCGCATTTTCTCATTTAATGAAAAAAGGCGCTATTGTGCTCGTCGTGTCCGTCCATCCATCTTCTGTCTGTGACTTCACGTTTTGCGCTCTCTGTCACTCACTGCAGTGAGTACTAAGTTATATTTTTATTATGATTGCGATTCTAAGCTGCTGGGGTTTCCTGAATAAAAATAAAGACTTTTGATCTATTAACTGAACCCGACATCATCACAGAACAACAATTGAGTTATTCCCCTTAGTCCTTACCAGCGTAATACCATTGACGCCAATGCGATCATAGTTACTTCCTCATTGGAGTCAATGGTTTTATACTGGAAGGAAAAATCACTCAGTAGTTGCACAGTGAAGGATATTGCCTTCCATTCTTGACTATGCTTGTTGAGAGCGTTGTCCCACGCATATTTCGCTCCTCAGAGCTACACGTCTCTTCTTCAAAAATATCATGATGTGTGAGGCGACCATGCGCTGCACAGACTCAGAGTCTAGTCATTCAATTGCAATTAAAGTTGCGGCTTTGACCCATGATTGAACTAGTTCAATCATGGCTTTGGCCGGCCCGGAATATGTTATAATTATTATCAAAATCCGTCGTTTATGTTTGTACGCTTGTCGTTACTGGCCGCCTGGCGGTTACTCATTACTCTCGTCGGGGTTCTGCTGTCGGACGGACGTGTGTCTATAGCTGTTCGGTTGTTGGGGTACTCGACGCCAATCGTTCGTTTTCCCTGATAATTTGAAGAGACTTGACATCCGATAATTGTTTTTTGTGGGCCTTATTTGTAGCAAATCATATATTCATACGTTCTATTTAGTTTTATTTTTTTTTTTGCTACTTGTTTTTTTTCTATTATTTTCTTATTTTTTTTCGTTTGCCGCCCCTGAGCGTGTGCTGCCATGGCAGACGCGATAGGGT
>NW_025946859.1:0-20740 GCF_000764305.2 Hyalella azteca | reverse complement strand
GAATATAGGGATTTGGTAGGTTTCCATTCTAAAGGCTTTTTAATAAATATGGCAACATTTTGTGACGTTTCATCGTTGCTGACGCGTAGTGAAGTGTTTTGAGAGTCATGTGAAGGCAACAGAACTTGCGTAACGCATACGGTTTTTTGTTTTATAGTTTTTCATTTCTCGATGCGTCCTTAATGTGTCGGAATATACCGCGTTTACCCTATAGTACTTAAAAGGATACCTAATATATTCACAGACTTATTTAAAAGTCTCAAACAATAATAATCTTTCTACACAAACAGTTTATCTCTATTTATAGAGCAAAGTCAACTATCAACTTTCATACATGTTTTGATCTCACTAGTTGACTTGGACTTTTGCCCTGCGGATCTTAACATTTTCCTGCTAGACCTAGTGTTTTGCAGAAATCTGGCGCGCAATAGTATGGCGTCAATATTTCAACCATCTACGCATGCGTGTCACTAAAACCAAGCTTAATATAAAGGAAAAAGTTGAGGGGGTGTCGGAATTACCCATGGTGTTGGAATATGGTGTGTGTACCCTATCTCTTCTGGACTCTTCACAAAACTGAAAAATGTTTTTTGATTTCTAAATACTAATACTACATGTTATATGGTTCATAAATGGTTTACATATATATTAAAGTTTTAAATAATTATTTTTTGGTCTAGGTATTTCTTGTAATTTGTTAAAATGATGTTAGGGTATGAATAATTTTGGGCACAAGTGTATGTAGCTAAATTTAAAATTCTTTGTGTATCATTTAATGTTGTGAAATTGCAGCAATCCCATATATATCTCATTAGTTGCAATAAAGCATGTAAAGTCATGTTTCATGTACCAATCATATCATGTGTTATGAATCTATTAATCAACAAACTTGTTACATTCTTCCTATCCTACAAAGTTCTGCTACCATATTAAATTTTGAAAGGTGCCTGCAAAATAGTGTGATTACCATACTGAGTTCAATTATATATGTTTGTAACTGCAGCAAATTTACTGTCCAAATATCATGTACTAGATTATAACTAAACTGATGCTTCAGTGTAAGATTTGGTGTGCATAGATACAATATCTTATATTCAATATCACTTTATATTTGATCAATCAGTTTGAAACTTCAATGTGTCTGCCATTTATAAGTTAGTCAGCAAATACATTTGCCGGATATATTGCTTAGTTTCACGTAATAAGATTTCCTGCTGAGTGGGTGAACTAAACAAGAGGTAGGGAAGATGTTTCATGAACACACGACACCAAAACCTCAGAGAAGGTATAGACAGACAAGGTTGGGGCGAGCTCTGTGTCGTCTACAACAGCAATGTTCCCCATCAACATCTAAGTCCCCACCGTGGCTACAGTGAGTTAAATTTTAACATGGCATAGGTAATATTTTACATATATATAACTTTTCAGGCAATAATCATGTTTTGCTACTTGAAAAATTGGTTAAATAATGTGTGCTGAACATGGTTGTAAAATCTTGATATTTGTTTTCATCGATATATTGCCATCTTCATATCAACATAAACATTCAGTTTAGTTTAGGTTACGTAATAATAATTTAATCATTGTGTATATATGGGAGAAAAAAATTAAGGTTGATGTTTCCCCAACTTGAATTGTTAAGCATTTTAGTTCTGTATAATTGAGAAATTATTTTTTGTTCAGATCTGTTCAAGAGCCTAGTGAAAAGAATACAGCTGAGACCTCTGGTGCTTCACCCACAGTACTATCCACCAAAACCTCCTGCATCAACATGAACCGAAAGAAAATTTATCTTGGGCGCCCACCAAGTTCAGAGTCATCATCATCTACCAATGGCTCTCATTCAGTTAATTCAAAAATCAACTCCATTTCTAATGTCAATACAAATAAAACTATTGAGAGCAATAAAAGAACATTGAATTTGAGTGATGGTTTAGTAAACAATAAGAAGCTCAAGACCTCAGTAACTGCTGTTGTGTCTCCAATTAGTGAGGTAAATAGATATTGCAATAAAAAATTTTCAATTGTACTGAATTGAAGTATCAGTAGGATGGTTTAATTTATCATAGTGCTATTCAATTTAACATTTTCATGACTTTTAATCATTTTTTGTTGATATTTAACCTGATGACTTATGAATATTGCCACATATTGCATGTACTTTTGTCTTCATTTCCATTTTGCATGTTTAATGCACTTTTTTTTTGTATTAGTGTAAGTATTATTTCTCCAGTCTCAAAGATTTTTTGTTGTTGAATGATCCTATTAAATAAATTTGTTCTTATATATATATATATAAAATTATTGTTGTAACGTGTGGTATAACAATATGCTATTATGACATGCTAATTTGCGTTTCTCACTGCAGGAGAAGACCGCGTCCAAGCCGTCCAAGCACCCTGCTGTGTCATGGCCTTGAATATCCCTGCACATTTGTACACATGAAATGCCTTCCTGCCTTGCGTTGTTGTTTCTTCTTGTGTAGCCTGTTAATTGGAGGTGTGTCTCTCTGGTCATTTGTTAATGTCAATTTTATGGTAATGATAAACGTGTATGGTTTTACTCTTTCAATTATGCTAGGTATAAGTTGAGACTCCTCAGAATTATTGCATCAAATACTTTAGAAAATTTGTCACTATTGCTCATAAGGCTCCATAGAAATTTAAGCTCGACAGGTTTGATGTTGTGATAGTGTTAGTAACCTTTACTGCAAATATTCTTCTTAAATTCAGGGGATCATGCGTGTGTAAACAGAGGATCTTCAGAGTTTTAATTAAAAAGTGTACATTTAGATGACATTATAATCAGCTATAACACACAATTTAACACAATGTTGTGGTGATTATACATGTTTTTTGCTAATCAAAATTTTGTATTGTAAGAATTGATTGTAACAATTATAGTTCCATTAGAATGAGAATTCTCCAGCATCTCTGATAGATGAAGTTGAGGTTCATTAATGACTTGGGTTACTTTAGAGAATCGTTTTCAATTGAGAGCTGTCAAGGACAGGCATTTCTCAGAGTAATATCACATTTATATTAACAAGAGTGTGCTGCTGTTCATTTGTGGAAGATGTTCAAAACCACTTCATGAGTCAAATTACTTCTTGATAAGTATGATATAGCATGATCATCAAGGGCCATACTATCAGAAATGGCTAATGGGTGTAGACGTCTTTTCAACCTAAACAAACCAATCGCGGACTAAAAATTGACCATTACATGAATATATTTAGGCTGCTATGCGTAAGCAATTTGTGATAATATAGCGCTTGGGGAATTAAGTTAACAAGAATTTGTTCAGCAAAGATGCACGCCATTGCCTTGCAGTCCAGCAGCCAGAACGCTGCTGACGAAGGCGCTGTAGGTGACGTTCCCTGTGACGGCTCCCACAGCCGCAGGGTTCTTGCGTTCTGTTGTCACCTGGAAACCTCCTGGTCCTCCCACCTCCACCTCCACTACATGCCAACTGCTCAGCCTGCCATACAACGTAGTCAGTCAATAAAACCTCCATTACTTACTGACCAATATGCTACCGCAACAAACATCTGCTCCTAGTATTCAACAAGTTGCTGTGAAGTCTGCAGTATGCATACTTATTGGTCAACAATCCTGAAAATATCAATTTATTGCTGAGCTAATGATCATTACCATCATATTTTATTTATATTCAACTTGAGTTTTGATGAGATGTATAATCTGCGTTTTGTATAGCGATTATCGGTGCCGTCGAAGAAAGAGAGCGCATAGGTACTAAATGGACTATAATCATTGGGAATACTAGGTGCGTCCTTGCTTTGGATGATTGTTAGCCATTTATGTGTGCATTAAACCTGAATCTCTTACGTTTGCCTTTTATGTATTCCCTGGTGGCTTCTAACCAAACTTCAGGATGCTTGATGTTTTGTAAGATTTACCTTAAGCATAATATTGGTTCTTGATATTGATATACTGCGTCGTTTCAAGGCATCTACTTACTCAACGTTTTTTTATCAGAAACGTTTCTTCATAAGAATGTATCTATCTAGTGTACCAACTTATTTTCCTGTTGAAAGATTTACATAATTTGAGGTCCTTAATATTTCATTTGTATACAACTGACCACCCTCATTGAAAGAAAGTTCCTTAGTTAAGAAATTTACATTGAGATAAAAGTATTGGGTAATGACAACTAAACTCAAGACCAGCGGTGACATTGAAGGCAGTCAGTAAAACAACTCACTGAGGGTCAGCCACGAGTTTCGCCTGCACGCCATCGAAGCCGAGGTTGTGGGCGGCAACAGCAGCGGCCGCCATGGTGTTGACGTTGTTGGGCGCCACGGCGCACAGCTCGCGCACGCGCCCTTCGTATAGCGTGACCGCCTCAGCGCGCACAGACGCGCACGTCTTCTGCAGGTCCCCGACGAGCTTGAAGCTGCTTGGGTGTTTCTTCATTGTGATCTTCAAACTCTGGCGAAATTCATTGCTTGTAGTGAGCGATATCTTTGGTAATTCTAGGGATAGCATTTGTTGAATGGGTTATTACCTCTATGTAATAGAGGTTATAACCCATTCATGCGTTGCGTTGTTGCATTTATTTTTTATTTCACGTTTGTTCGTACCGGTTCAGTGGAACAATGTTGCTTATAATAATTATTGAAAAGGACGTCAAGTAACGCAGTGTTTAGATTACACTCAAATGTGTGTCATGTTTCTTCGTCAGTTTAAGGACTCAGAAAAAAATATTGAATGCGATAAGACGTATTTTGTGGTGCTGATAATTTCGTGATCAGCATTGTTAGTCATAATTTTTTCTCCGAAGAATGAGCAAAAAATGCCTTTATAATGTATGCAAAAATGTTCAATTGAACAGTTGTACTCTTGCCAATAGAAGTAATAATCTTACTTCGAGCGTGCCTAAGTCCGCCATCTTCCTGATGTCGGTGCCGCCCCAAAGCGCCCCAGCGGGAAGGTAAAGTCCGTAACTCCCCGCGTTGGCTTTTGCCCGTAAACGCTGCTCCAGCTGCTCGTCTGCCAGCGCCGTGGGCGAACCCATGAGGTAGTGGGCCAGACCCAGCAGGTGCTCCCCGTACTGGAGGGAGAGAAACATGAGGTAGTGGGCCAGACCCAGCAGGTGCTCCCCGTACTGGAGGGAGAGAAACATGAGGTAGTTGGCCAGACCCAGCAGGTGCTCCCCGTACTGGAGGGAAGCATGAGGTAGTGAGCCAGACCCAGCAAGTGCTCCCCGTGCTGGAGGAAGAGTCTTTGTTTATTAGTTTTAATTTAATTCAACATAATTGAAATCTTGCCGCTTATATACTATCCCTCACTGCTGCTTTACCTGCCCTCACTGATGCTTTACCTCGCTGGAAATGTACGGATGCGCAACTTCAACGATGACGTCAGCATTGAATGAGCCAGCATCTTGTAAGTCGCTACAAATGTATCTGTTGAAATTAATAAATAATAATAACAAGCTAAGTTCGATGATTCATACATGAAGGCAGGTATTTATATGATCTAAAATATCGCGAACACTGTCTTAATTGTACACGATAAGGATTGGTAACCTTCTATCCATTAAGAACTCTTCGCCCGCAGCTCATGCCTTAGATTTAGAATTTAAAAAATGAAGTTGAACCCAGCGAACCTGAGATATTTAAAGTTTGCAGATTCTGAAAATTAGCTCACATCTAGTAACTTGAGTGCAACAGTTGTTTCTAATTGCTGTTGTTAAAAAAAATTGTAAGGCGAATAACCTCAAAATTTGTACCAAAATATTTTTTCACTAATCTAGAACTTCATCTCTTGGTCCTCTATTAAATTTATCGTTCCGTTGTTATTTTGACATGAGTAACCATCCACACGGTCGATAACTTTGATATTTTGAATGAGGTGATGTTAATCACTTAATTCTTAATATTAAAAAACTAGTTAATTAAAATTAACGTTTCCTGATGTTGAATGAGAAACGCCTACCCAGTCAATTAGCATGATACCGAGCTCGACGGGCAGGGTGGCAAGGTGGGTATAGTTCAGACTACCAAGATTGAAGCAGTGAGTTGCGTGTTCGAAACTCCAGCAAGAATTTTATGCTGTCTGAAATAGCTGACAAACCAGATTTGACCTATTCAGCGCTGTCATTTTTATAACTATGAGATACCTTTCATCCAGCTCCTGCAGGCTTGATGGCGTGCGGTTCCAAACGAAGGCGAGTTCTAGTTGTGGATGAGCCAGCACTGCTTGCGTCAGGTGCCGGCCTGTGAACAATCATTAAGATTGTAGGACGCACGTGAAAGAATTTTTATGACAAGAAAGACCATTTTATTTCCAATGCAAATATGATTTTTTCCGACTTTATTAAATATGGAATCTTGTGTGAGGTGTAACTCACCAGGAAGTACCAGCAAATGTCATAAATCAGAGAAGTAGGCACGCAATATCTTAAGGAGGCCAGAATCACTATAGACACAAAACAATTCATCATTAGGTGCAGGAAAACGTATTTAATGCTCACCTAGATGTCCATAACCGATGATACCAATGCGTTTTTTCCCCATGTTTTGACGGCGAATTATCACACCACGAACTTAAACTGAATTCGAGCTCGCACGCTGTACAAATTGTCTTCTTCCAGCAAGTATCGGGTGGTGATTGACCTTTGAGCTACTTTTTTTCTTCTTCCAGCAAGTATCGGGTGGCAAAAATTTGTCTTAGTTTCTCTTTCCCAGGATGTAGTCAACTGAACGAAAAAGCAGCCAGTTAAACTCTTTAAGTCCAATATCCTCTCAAGGTCATCAGCACCAGCATCCAAAACTGGTTTGAGGCGATTCGATGGCAAGCAGCATATACATAGTCACGATTTTATCAGTGAAACAGGAATTTTCAGCCACTTTACTCATGATCATGAATATTTATTCCTTATTGTTACTTCTTCTTTGTCACCGACTGTCCGATTAATCTCAAGAGACGTATAACAAGTCATGGTGCAATTGTTTCTTTCTAAAATCTAAATAGTTACATAGTTGAACCGCTATTATTTATATCGTGTTGCAATATTCTTTATCCTAATTAGGTAATATTTCAAATTAATTAAAATTTTTACAGGAATGAGAGCCATTAATACTAGTATAAATTTGTTCAGTTGTGCTATTTGTGAATTGTTCCTTCCGAATTGTTTCAAAGTGCGCAATACAGGTTAAATTTTAATCGTTCTAAAAAGTGACAATTAAATGTTTATGCACATATTTCGATTGCATAGTATTATTTTCCATGGTTTTAATCATGAATATAAATATATAATGCATTTTCCTCACCGTAGCGACTTTCTCTCATGAAACACGAAACCTTTTTATAGCGGCATGTCGAGAAATGTGTCAGCTTCAGTTGCTACATCTCACCATCTCGATGAATGATTCACACAAAATTTTAAAATATTTTCACATTTTGCGTATATTTTTGATATCTCAAGTTTGATTTTAAAAATGTAAACTAACAATTTTGGTTGGTTGGGGCACAAGTGAAAATTTTTTCTGCTTAAGAAGTTGGTAAAAATTCACCTTCCTAGCTTAGAACCGTCAATCGAGGAGGCAAGGAGAGGAAGCATGGGATGAATTTATTTTCAATAAGTTAGCTATTCGCTTTTAATGACAAAACTTACTGCTTATAGATTTTTTATCCATCTAAAAAATACTGCGATATTATAATTTGGACAATATTTGAAAAATATATTTGAGGGCAACAATAACGTTTTTCGCTGGCTTCGAATATGTCATCATGAGAGACATGCTAGCCTAACTCGTGATCTGAATTTTATTCTGAAAGTCTTACATTGGACGTGTAGGCTAGTTACAGGAACAGGATACAATATCAAAAGTTTTCAAGTTGTGGGAATCTTCTTTAGAGATATGCATTTGACGTAAACGTTTCTCCCGTTTACATACAGATACATAGGTATTTTCACTACCGACGTCGCGACGTGTCGTTAAGATGCTCTTATTTTGTCCTCCTTCCCCTAGCATAGCAGGCAGCACAGCACAGTGTGAGCACACCGACACCAGTGACTGCCTGTGTCAATATCGCAACTAACCTATGATTTTAAACAAACAAAACAAGTACTTTGAGCTACTTTTTTCTGACCAGCATTGTGTTGCTTGAATAAAAGAGTTAAAATACTTGCAAATTTGCAACTTGCAAAGTAGTGGCATGATTGCAATTTGCAAGATAGCCTGATAGGCTAGTAGGTATAAATTCTGCTTCAAACTTGTTGCCTAATGTCACATTTTTTGTTGAATTGTAATTTGTCTGCTCAATTGTGTGGTGTCTCACTGGTGTGTGACAATTTGTTACATTTTATTCTGCTGTGTGAAACTTGTTGGAACAGAAATGAAGAGGAAGCTTCTCTCACAAGTTGGAAATAAAAAATTTTTCCAGTGTAGTCACTGTAGTTTACTATGGTATTGTTGTAATAGAAGTCTGAAATTTGTTTTCTATTTTTACAGGTACCTATTAACTAATTTGATTCCTGTTTTTCAGTTGCTGATTTGAAAGTTCTGACTTGACATATGGCTCCTAGCATCCTCGATGCAAGTTCAACTAGCTAGTTACAACTTACGTAGTCTCTAATTTTGTTGAAAAATTTTCTGGCCCTCAATTTTGTTGCAAAATTTTTTTGTCAGTGGGTTAAAACTAAAAATCTTGGTGTTGTGGGAAGGATAGAATTTACTTTTTCAAACTCCATCTACCTATAAAATTTTAGTCCTTGTGATGAATCGATGATTGGCAATTGACGTTTTAACCTATCGCTTCTTGTTTCTTAAATATTTATTTCTAAAATATTGTTCAATGTTAAACATTGTCAGTTTATTCAAAATCTTCTATTTATTATAATGATTTACATCTTGCTTTTATCATAATAATTTATACCATACTTCTTTGAATTTGCCTCAAAGTTAGAGCTGCCTTCACATAAAGATTTCTACTATAACTACATCTTAGTACTAACACTATATATAATATATAATATATTTCACTTTTGATCATACTATTTTCCTTCATGTTGATATTATTTAGCACTGGCTGTATTATAATTACATTTCATTTTAATTATTTGTCAATGGCAATAGCATGTTTTTCTATTTGTTCATTAACAAAATGAATTCCTAATTTATATATTGATCATAATAATTCTCTTCAGTTTACATCAGAATTTGTTTGATATTTTCATTATCATTTGTTAGACTGGATCACATAATCTATATAGGAAGGACCTATATTCTTCTTCAAGATCATCAGTGATCACAATGCCGCTGTTTGGCAGTAAGACGCCCAAAAATCCTCCTGAAGTGGTGAGGGCTTTGAAGGAAGCTCTTACTTCTTTGGAGCGATCTGATAAGAAAGCTGAGAAGGTCAGTACCTGAACAAGTTGCTACAATCTTGTAGAAACTTATGTGTATTTAAAAAAAATATATATTCAAATCTATACCCTAGTGATGAGTTTATTTACTAGATGTTTTATATTACCTTATAATATGCTCATTTTTTAAGGTATATTTGACTGGTTTCAACTATGATACACTTCACTTTTATTTTTTTTTGTATTTTTACAATGCACTGATCCATAGAAAAAAATACCAATGGCACCATTTCAAGAAATCCAATTATCACCAAAATTGGATTTATAATTGATCATTCTGTTGAGAGAAAGAATTGTATATGACAATGTCGTTCATTCTAAAGATTGATAATTATGAAAATCATACATCTGTTTCAAAAAGAAACTTCTAACATTGATATTTCAGTTGTCTCATTCTACTCATAGACTTTATATGACATCCCCAAGTACAAATAGGTGATTTACTTGTGTAGTTTTTGACATTCACATCTTTATGTTGATATATGCATGTGATTATATTTCCGTGTTGATTATTAGCATTTGGTATTTGTTTTCTAGGCCCAGGAAGATATCAGCAAATGCTTGAGTCAGATGAAGACTATGTTGTACGGCAGCAGCGACTCTGATCCTCCCACGGACATCGTCGTGTCACAGCTCTCACAGGAATGCTACAACACCAATCTTCTCCTCCTACTCATCTCTAATTTACACAGAATAGACTTTGAGGTTAGGATTACTTTATTTACCTCTACTCTACTGACCTTTAGGCTGACTTTGTCAACCAATGCTTCAGAACTGAAGTCTTATAGTCTTGAGCAGCAAGTTTCACATCTAGACAATTTTAATTACAATTTAGCTTATGACTGGCATGTTATTATACATATGTAACTGCAAATAATTTTGCTATTGCCAGCAAGTATGCAAAATAATATAATTATAAATTGTGCACAAGATTATGCCTCATAAATTTACATTCTTGAGAAATAGGAACTCGTGACTTTGATCATTATGGAGTAGTGCTGCTCACATTCACACTTGACTTCCTGTTGCAGGGCAAGAAGGATGTCTCTCAAATCTTCAACAACATCTTGCGTCGACAAATTGGCATCCGCACCCCCACTGTTGAATACCTCTGCACTAAACCAGAAATACTATATACTCTGATCACTGGGTGAGTGAGCATGTATATATACCCTCATCACTGGGTGAGTGAGCATGTAGATATACCCTCATCACTGGGTGAGTGGGCATGTATATATACCCTCATAACTGGGTGAGTGAGCATATAGATATACCCTCATCACTGGGTGAGTGGGCATGTATATATACCCTCATAACTGGGTGAGTGAGCATGTAGATATACCCTCATCACTGGGTGAGTGAGCATGTAGATATACCCTCATCACTGGGTGAGTGAGCATGTAGATATACCCTCATCACTGGGTGATTGAGCATGTACAGCATCAGTAGAGTGAAGGCTTTATAAGACTAGCATGAGGAGAGTATGTCTCAAATTGTCTCGTATATAGTTTACTCATGCTTTTTCTTCTATGGTTGCACTCCAAAGCTGTGTTGCTTAGTAATCGGGTTTTTCTTAGGTTTTTTTATGCAAAAAATATCGTTGTGGTCTCTTCCTAGTGTGGTATATTAGCAGTCCTCATGTTTCAAGAACAAAAGATCCACAATACACTAATAAATATTTTATTTTCATATATGAACTTGACGTATGTGTTTACTGCTATATATACTGAAGCACCTGTAGCATATAACAGCTGCTATAGACTGAAGCAGCTTTAGCATATATATAGCAGCTGATATATAATAAAGCAGCTGTATCATATAGCAGCTTCTATATACTGTATCATATAGCTGCTGCTATATACTAGCATATGGTTGCTGCTATATACTAGCATATGGTTGCTGCTATATACTAGCATATGGTCGCTGCTATATCCTGTAGTGGCTGTAGCATTCAGCCGCTGCTATATGCTGGAGTAGATGTAGCATATAGCAGCTGCTATATATACCTACTAAAGCAGCTGTAGCATATAGCAGCTACTATATACCTACTAAAGCAGCTGTAGCATAAAGCAGCTACTATATACCTACCACACATACAGTAGCTAACAAGCGTTGCCCCCACAGATACGAGCAGCCTGACGTGGCCCTGCACTGTGGCACGATGCTGCGCGAGTGCGCCCGTCATGAAGCTCTCACGCGCATTGTCCTCAACTCCAAGCTCTTCTACAACTTTTTTAAATATGTTGAGGTCTCAACTTTTGACATAGCCTCTGATGCCTTCTCTACGTTTAAGGTTGGTGCATTTTGTGTATTCAAACATAATACCAACTTTTTTGTGTCTCTTTCCTTTTTTATAAAATACCATGTAGTATGGATTGGAGAACTTTGTCATTGCTTGCCAAGGTTTAGAAAAAATGGCATGGGCTTCAAAATGCGTTTCATTTTCGGTAAGGTTCTAAATAGATCGAAGTGATGGAGCAGAATTGACTGGGTTAGGCACTTAGATTTATTGTTCAGTTTTTTCTTCTAATATTGTGCTTCGTCATATGACGAAGACGTTTGATGTTAATTCATTGATTGTTGCTGTACTGAGTGTCTTGATTTAGGCCAGTGCTATCTGAGCATGGCTCACTGATGGCTGCTAGTGCCTGTATCATGATGAGTAGCATTAGCACTTACTCAACTAAAGATTTATCAAGCTTTTCCATGTTAATTCTTACGTTTTAAATAATATGTTACAATGCAAATTCCACTTGAGCGTCCTCCGTACTATATATTCTTTTTATAACCAAAATTTAATTAATGTACTATTTTGATAATTCTTCATGAAATGCGCACATAATTGTATCTTTAAAACTTGTATAACAATTGACTTGTCATGATTGTGATACTTTGTGCTGCAGAAACTGCAGACGAACCACTAGGGTTTAGCCTTGTATAACAATTTACTTGTCTTGATTTTGATGCTTTGTTTTGCAGGAACTGACGAAGCACAAGGGTTTAGTCTTGTATAACAATTTACTTGTCTTGATTTTGATGCTTTGTGTTGCAGGAACTAACGAAGCACAAGGGTTTAGTCTTGTAAAGCAATTGACTTGTCTTGATTGTGCTGCAGGAACTGCTGACGAAGCACAAGGGTTTGTGTGCGGAGTTTCTGGAGAACAACTACGACGAAGTTTTTGGTGACTACGAGAAGCTTCTCAATTCTGACAACTACGTCACTCGTCGGCAGTCACTGAAACTTCTCGGCGAGTTGCTGCTCGACCGCCACAACTTTAATGTGATGAAGCGCTACATCAGCAACCCCGACAACCTCAAGCTCATGATGACGATGCTTAAGGAGAAGAGCAGGAACATCCAGTTTGAGGCCTTCCATGTCTTCAAGGTCAGATAACAATTTCCATAAAAACAAAGGGTTTTTATAAATATTTATTCTGATAATAATTCATTTAGCTTCAATTTTATTGTACAAGCCTGTATTACGTAAACTCTTTCTATAGTTTCTTCAGTTTTTGTACTGAAAAAATTACACAATGGAAAGAAGTTTAATCTTTCTCCCTAATTGCTGTTTGCTGCTTGTTGTCACATCCATTAATTTTAAAAACATGGGAAAGAAAATTTGAATTGAATCATCTGTATATACTGAAAATTTTTATTGCAAATATCTAAAGCAAAACACAAAGATTTAAAACCCATATTATGATGGGGTGGTTAGTATGCTGAGTGTTGAGCCAATCATTTAGAAGGTTGCTTATAAATCAGTTGTTTACTTTAACAATGAGTATTTGTGGCATCTGTAACAGCTTGTGCCAGACCTTTCACTCTTCTTTATTAGTGATCATAGATCGGTATGTTGAAGAGCGTGTACTTCCTTAGCTTATTAATTCTATACGGTATAGAGAGCAAACTATTGTACTGTAGGAATGCATGACGCTACACCTCAAGTAAGACATAAGACTAGCATCTACTGCCGCCTTTAAGACTGCTAAATTTCCCTCAAAAATATATACCAACCATAAGTTAGATGTTACTTAATATTTTTCTAGTAGACTAGGCAATACATAGCAGCAACTCGGATAAAAAAATGTCATAACGCAATATTTTTCAGGTGTTTGTGGCCAACCCTGACAAGCCCCGTCCTATCCTGGAAATCTTGCTTCGTAATCAGGACAAACTTGTGGAGTTCCTCACTCGGTTCCATACAGACAGGACTGAAGATGAGCAATTCAATGATGAGAAGGCCTATCTCATAAAACAGATCAAGGAGCTACGGCCCTTGCCGCCTGAGTAGGCTTATCACGCAACCTGTTGAGCGCAGCATTACACTGCAGTTGTGCAGAGTGTACAGTGCAGCAACATACCAGTTGTGTGCTGTACCATACAGTGCAGCGATATAGCAGTTGTGCAAAGTTCATAAAAGTATCTCTGCCTTCAGTATAGAGTTCATCCATTTACATTTTGAATTGGGGCTTAGGTTTATAGTTAGTTACTTACTATATGTGGATAGTGTAAGCTGGATTAATGTGTGCATTTTGTTGTGATTAACTTTGAGTGAAATAATGGCTTGAGATGGGATGAGTTTGTACGATGTTAAAAGCAGAAAAGAAAGCTCGTGTTCATCGTGCGTGGGTCTTGAGTGAGAGGAAGGGCCATCACGTTACACTCGTTTTGTAATCACTTGATATGTGCGGGTTTAGCAACCTAAGACATGAATGATCAATTGGTGTGTAAGGTTTCGTTACTTGTTTGTGCACATTGTTACTGCGTTATTTATGGTCTCTTATTATCTTCAAATGTGTTACAATTTCACCAATGGTCAGCTTGTTTTCGTGTACTTCATGAAGCTGTTAGCAATTCTGCATGCTGCAGATAATATATTGAATAATTAACCTTCACACTTATTCCAGCACTGCACATTTTGCAATGTAATTTGTTGCATTCGGTCATGTCAAACTCATGTGCAGCCAGTCGTCTTAAGAATAACATGTTATGCAGAGACATTTTCTCCTAGACAACAGTTTTTAGTTGGAGGTCTTGTGAAGGTTTGATGCCGAGTATATGTTGAAAACAACTAGCACTGAAAGAGTTACCCCTTTCCATCCTATTCCAAGATCTTTTGGCCAGAAACACCAAGGCATCCAAACCACAACTATATATTTTTACATGTAAATTTTCTTATAATTCATATTTTAAGTAATCAGGTTTATAGTTCAAGAAAAAATCGCAAAAAAGCGTAAGATCGAGTTTGAAAAGGAAGAAGTATCAAGCTTAACAGATTTTTTTTATTAGTTAAATCCCCAGGGAGTAGAAGTTGATCGGCAAGTAAATTGCATAAGTTCCATGATACGAACCCTAACTAGAAATTGTTTTTGTGACTCTAAGGCAATTCAGCGGCGTTGTGTGTGACAGGCTCAATGTAATCTGAAGACTAGCGTCAAGGTTTAAGCTTATTGATGAAAATAAATAAGTTGTGAACGAACCAAACCGCCTTGCTAAAGCTGTTGTTTTGGCACGTGTTAGAAGTTTTAATTCTGCTGGGGCAGTAGAACTGCGGGTTGGCATCTATTAGAACTTGAATACTAAATTTGTACATGAACACATTCTCTTGCATTTATGTTTACATTCTTGTTTTACTTTATTATGTCAGTAATTCCAGCTCTGGAGTGTTAAAACCTTACTTGTAAGATTAATTTCGTTACTTTTAATAACTTACTTGTGATTGGTTTGCATTGATTGTCATGTGCCCCCATGTTGGTCTAGCAAGCTTAGTGCCAAACAAAAAAAGTTTTAATGAGTTTTATCTTGTGGATAGCTGCTATGTTTAATTCAGTATTATCTGGATGATACAGATGGTCTCCAAGGTTCTTCATGAACTCTGACGGCACAAATTAATTACAGTTTCTGAGATAGGCAGACGAAATAGCTTCTATTCGCTTTTGTGATGATCGGATGTTCTTCTTGTCATGCCTACGAATGAGCGTTCTCTCCCTCTGAGCCTTTCTATGAAAAGTAATGGTCAAGTTTTATGCGTCGAATGAGAAATGACAGGCGTGTAAATCTCCTGTTGGATCTTGCTTTGCTGTCCCATTCAGACCTTTCTTGTACATCCTCACATGACACATTTATTTCTAGCTACCTAAACTTGAATGTTGAATTGATCAGAACTAATCCGATGAGTTCTCATTTGTGTAACTAATTTTTTACAATCTGTTCCTTGGGTCCATAGCATAATGTTCACTGACTAGCACTTGTAATGTTCCTGTACAAAGAACAGGTTTATTGTGCTCTTAATCCAATTAATAGTAATAGTCCCCTAATCTAACATGTCATCTAATCTAACATGTCAACTGTCCCTCAATCTAACATGTCAACTGTCCCTCAATCTAACATGTCAATTGTCCCTCAATCTAACATGTCAACTGTCCCTCAATCTAACATGTCAACTGAGGCGTCATTGACAACAATATGGGAGATTTGAGCTTATCTGGTGATTTCTTCAATATTTTAATCCACAAGAGAAAGTAACCAATTTACGTTGTTATAGCTCATGAATACAGAAGCTCCCGTTTACGGAAGATTTAATTTAATTTTGTCTGGTGCAGTTTGGATCCCAGATGCCTAGCAGATGCGAGAGATTGAGTTTTTCAACTTGTCTGAAGCGAGAATGCTGCAAACTTGGCTTGATCTTGGTGCCGTCTTGTCTAATTAGTATTTGCATTCAATATGAACTTGAGAGCTCGAATTGTTGATAGATGTGCTATTGTCATGTCGTCCTTTCTGGCTCTACGCTTCTCCTTTACATCCTCGTAACTTATATTATGTACATACATTCAAACTAATGTATTCTATTTAACCTCCTATTATGAATTTCTTGCCGCCGTATGTCAACACATACTACCATTATTCCCGAAAGTCTGGTACATACCAGCAACTATTAGTCTAGTATTTAATGTTTTCGGATGAAGTTTTAATTCTTTTAAATAAGCATCAAGCCGCAACTTTATTGCCACGCTTTGTTTCGTCCATTCCCTGCCGATGGGAGCGCTTGGCTTCTTGTGTTGCGGTTTTCCTCAGTGAGAGTTGCTGGACACGCTTCCTCTCGCTGCCTTCTTACTTGTGACACCCATAGTATCAGAAAATGGTGTCTCTTCTTGACTCATCTCTTGCTATCCCTCTCACGTCCCTTCCCGCCGTAGCAGCGTGTTTCTCATCCCGTTTCTTTGACTTAGAACTCATTTTGTTGAGACTTTTCGTTCATTTATTCGTTACGTTTGTTTCTGATAAGTCAAAACTAGGGCCGGCCGAGCCAGCCGTGAGTGTGCTGCTCCACTTGTGTGGCGCGAAGAAGCCTCGGTCTGCTCCTTGAATGCGCGAGTGTTCTTGGTGCATGGTTTCATTTCCAGCTTTGCATCGCAATGTATTGACTTGTAATGCACTACTGCATTGCTTTTCATTGCTGTGAAGTGCAGCCATTTGCAGCAATGTGAAGTGCTATGTGGCGATCTGTACTATCAGTTGTATGCGCCGCTCTCACTCGTGAGCAGCGTTTGTGGCTTCCCAGACGACTTCTCTTTTATCCTGTCAGGTTAGAGACAGGAACCTCCTCCCGTAACGTGCTATTGTCGCCACTAATCCCCAGGCTTTGCTTGCAAATGATTTGACGAATAACAAGCGTCGGGACCGAGGTTGTCCTATATTCAACTTAGACGTGACCTTAAGTTCCCCGATGCATTAGTTTAAGGCCTGGTAGATGAGCGCGGCCGTTGTTCTCGAGTGTTGCAACTATCAACTTGCACTAAGAACTCTTGTAATTATTGAGTGTTATCTCATGCATGTGTAAATAAAGATATACATGTATATTGTGCGAACAATGATGTACCAAATATTAGATCCACAATGCATACTTGAGAGCAAGCTTTACCAGCAGGACTTCACGCAGGCGTCAGAAACTGCGTAGCGCACGTGGCATCTAGAAGCAATACGGAGAACAAATGCATCGTTAACCTTTTTGTCTATGGAAACTTCTATGTCTACATTGCTCGCCGTCAATGGCATTCGTAACTAATGAGGTGCTAACGAGAGTTGCTATGAGTATATAGAACTTACGAGATCACCGGTTCAAGTTGTGCTCTAGTTTCGTTTTATTAACATGGTTTCGTGATATTGTCATTCTTAACCACGTTTTGACATCTAAGTGAGGTCCCTGGCTCCCTGCAACTGTTTCCTTCATTCCTTCATTTGTTCCTCTTGGTCCTTCATTTTTAATTTCGGCATATTAATTTTAGTCGGCAGCGGCTGAGGAAATTCTTGATCTGAGTCCACTGCGCGCGGTAATAACTCTGATGTTGCTGCAATTATACTGTATTCCAGTACAACTTATTTTTATGCTTGACTAACTATGTATTCGTCTAATAAATTTACTTAGCCTTACACCCGCATTAACATTTATCTAACATAAACATGGCCATAGTACCGCCTGGCGACCCGATACCTTTGTGTCGTCGAATAGCGCTGCACCCTGCGAGTGGTATATTGTCCTCCTGTATGGCTTCAATCTATTCACTTCATGGATACATTAATGTGCATTCCTGCGCGCTTGCTTGATTTGTTGTTGCCTCCCCTCCAGGCCAGGCTCTGGTTTTAGTCGCGTGGTTCCAAAATATTCTGCCTCCCTGTTTTTTACTTTGTCTGCCCTTACCTTCTTATTTTTTTATCGTCCCTTTACCCTTGCCCTTTACCTGTCTTGAGTACATGTTTCATGCCCACTGTTGGACATTATGTCTTGTATACATGTTTCATGCCCACTGTTGACATTATGTCTTGTGTCCATGTTTCATGCCCACTGTTGACATTATGTCTTGTATACATGTTTCATGCCCACTGTAGACATTATGTCTTGTGTCCATGTTTCATGCCCACTGTTGACATTATGTCTTGTATACATGTTTCATGCCCACTGTTGACATTCCCACTGTTGACATTATGTCTTGTGTCCATGTTTCATGCCCACTGTTGACATTAAGTCTTGTGTCCATGTTTCATGCCCACTGTTGACATTATGTTTTGTGTACATGTTTCATGCCCACTGTTGACATTATGTCTTGTGTCCATGTTTCATGCCCACTGTTGACATTGTCTTGTGTCTATGTTTCATGCCCACTATTGACATTATGTCTTTTATACATGATTACATGCTCCTTCACCCCCTAACTTCGTTTAAGTTTTACTTATCCCCTTAAATGTATCTGTTTGCTGCGGTCTGGCGCTATGCTGTGTTGCTTCCAAGATAACCTTGCAGGCTTGCACTAACTACCTTCTAACTTTAATGAACTGTCCACCTAACGGTCCTCAGTGATATAACTTCCGAACTCCCGCTTTTGTCATCGTGAAATGGATGTAATTTATTGTGTATGCTGCTTTGATTTCCCTCTAGTTTTTCAGATAAAAATCATGAACAAATAGTCTGGTCGTACTCCTTTTCCCGGCTTGCGAATCCTCAAGACTTGATGCTATTTAGCAGCGTGTGCGTCGATACTTAGTCTTCAGGTTTGAAATTCACGGTCAGTTTCGACTATCAGGAAACTTTGGAGTAAATATTTTGCGTGTCATGTGCGGCGGTTGCTAGTTATTATTTTTTTTCAGTTTCGGTTCTTTAAAATCTTCGAACCAAGTCAGACTGAACTTTCACAACGACGATTTCCGCGAGACTCGTCCCATGATGTAAATCGTACTTTTACTTTTTTAAGGTGTTGAGAGATGGAAGCACTCTGGAGATATGAGTCACGTAATGGAGAAATGAGCATACAGGTTTTGCGTTATAAATTGATGTCGTGGTCTAATAGTGGTCAAGAGCTGTAACGATCTGTCATGTGAAGACGTCATCGTTTGAACAGCTCGAAGAACCTAAGCTGGTACAGCTTCCAGAGTAGTGGGGTGATGAGCAACTGCCCAACCTGAGACATGCGGCCTCCGGGTTGCTTGTCGGAGACCACCACTGCCCTGCTTCGTATGGACCATCACGATCCCTTCCCTCAATAAAGCAGCCCCCAACACTTCTGGACTGTAATACTATCAGGTACTAGACAGATCACACCCATTGAAGTAGATCAAACAACCCATAGGAAAATAGCCGAACGTATATGGCCTTGCATCGTCTTCAAATGCGCGAAAAATGTCTGCATCACTCGGTGCTGCTTGCGTGGTCCATTCGAGGCCGTTTGACGCATGTAACGTTGAATGAAGCTTGAAACACTGCTCTGTCTTGAAGTAGAGCGCCATGGGGTCAGCGATTTTCATACGTTTCGTCTGCTTAGAAATTACGTCCATTACTCATTCTCAGAACTCATGGTGGAGCCATGTGTCATCTCCGTAAATTATCAATCTTTAGCATGTATAAAAACAACAGGTTCTGCAGATGGAATTGTAATTCCATTCCTTTACCTGCCATAACAATGTAAACCCATTAACCCACTGCAACTATTATTCACTTTTAATTACAGACTAGACGTCATTCAAGTTTTTGCTAAATAGATTTGGGGCGTAGTTCCTCTGAAAGAGCATTTCGTCAGGCTTTTGTATCGGCTAACTGCCACACGACACATTCGTCCAGTATCTACCGGTAATTAAAAAGTTTCTAGCAATACCAATTATCTGATTCAAATTTTCGAACATTGCCATTTACTTGAAAACAAAGCACATAAAATATCATACACAAATTCACTTTTTTCAAAGTTCGGCTACTACCGCGTTATGCTATGCGCTGGCCGTTAATTGCCATTAATTTTTGTTGGTCATAATTATCTGTATTATCATTGAAAAAACCTATTGGCCTAATTTTTTCAGGAATATAGGTTGTGCTAATTTATTATCTTGAATACCGAATCGACACTTCCTGAGTTCGGAAGTGCCAATTCGGATGGCTTGAATTGTGTATTAAATTTAGCCAATTAATTGAACTATGTTTAGAAGATTTGAATATTAACACGTACGTAGTGATGATGCTCGAAAAGTTGAAAAATAAATATAAATCATTTGTTCTAACTAAATGTTAAGTGTTGCTTTATATTTCCATGACAACATTATTTGTATATGATGGTATCATTACAGGTACATTGTCATGTTGAACACGACCGAGATGAACATACGCAATACCTCAGCCTCACAGGCTCGGAACTTAGTCGGAAAGCTGATCACAAGTTAACAGCACTGATCGCGGTCGTCAAGTAAGTGTATTGTTAAAACTGCCCCCGTGTAGTAAATAAAGATTTCTAAATAATAATTTTTCTCCAGTTATATAGACGAATAGCGTGTCTTACGAGTTACGTAATAGAATATTTAGGTGAGA